>NC_053429.1:10334213-10634213 GCF_007990345.1 Gossypium hirsutum
TCCATTCACTTTAACCTTTAATGAATTAATCTTTTGAACACCAAGTACGATTTTCTGGACTTAGAATGAAATTTTTTTTTTACGTTTTTGATGTGGCATGCCGGATCCGGCCATAACTTCTAGGCCGGGTTTGGGGTGTACATATTTAAGATTGTATCATATCTAAGATTACATATCATTGAAGATTATATTTCCATATGAGTTAAGCTTGTAGGTGGACCTTAAATCTTTTCAAGTAATGGGCCATTCCGATCGGGCCAAATTATATTTGTAATTCTGGACTGAACTTGGACTTCGTTTTTTTTTGGGTTTATTATTTTAAATACTGAAATGGGCCGGGCAAAATTGAGTGTCTACAACTGTCCCTCTTTGCTCATTGCTATGTAATAGGAATTGAGCAAAGACCATAAAGGACCAAATTTGCCCGGCCTAGCCCAATCTTTGCGATCTTTTCCTCGAGTGGTCTCCTACGTTCTCCCTATGACCTCAAGAATGCTATGTTGATATCTTTGATCTGTTTTCTGCCGAACACAGAGACACTGAGTCTATTTCTTCGATTTGTAAGGATGTCAAATCATCTTGAGTCTGTTTGAGAACATTTGAGAATCATATCTGCAAGGTCCTCGACTTGTTCCTGGTAAGCACAAGGATGCCTAAACCATCTTGAGTCTGTTTGAGAACATTTGAGAGTCATGTCTGCAAGGTCCTCGATTTGTTCCTTGTAAGCACAAGGATGCCAAACCATCTTGAGTCTATTTGAGAACATTTGAGAGTCATATCTGCAATGTCCTCGATTTGTTCCTTGTAAGCACAAGGATGCCAAACCATCTTGAGTCTGTTTGAGAACATTTAAGAGTCATATCTGCAATGTCCTCGATTTGTTCCTTGTAAGCACAAGGATGCCAAACCATCTTGGATCTGCTTCAGTATAAACATATGAAGGTTAGATCTGCTATATTTGAGAACGTTTGAGAGTCAAATCTGCTATGTTCTCGATTTGTTTATTGTAAACACAAGAATACCAAATCATCTTGGATCTGCTTCAGTATAAACATCTGAAGGTTAGATCTGTTATATTTGAGAACGTTTGAGAGTCAAATCTACTATGTCCTCGATTTGTTCCTTGTAAACACAAGAATACCAAATCATCTTGGATCTGCTTCAGTATAAACATCTGAAGGTTAGATCTGCTATATTTGAGAACATCTGAGAGTCAAATCTGCTATGTCCTCGATTTGTTCCTTGTAAACACAAGAATGCCAAATTATCTTGGATCTGCTTCAGTATAAACATCTGAAGGTTAGATCTGCTAGCTTTGAGAACGTCTGAGAGTCAAATCTGCTATGTCCTTGATTTGTTCCTTGTAAACACAAGAATGCCAAATCATCTTGGATCTGCTTCAGTATAAACATCTGAAGGTTAGATCTGCTATCTTCGATCTGTTCCCTATAAACACAGGGATGCCAAATCTGCTGTCTTCAACTTGTTCCCTATAAACACAGGGATGCCATGCTGAAATCTTCAATCTGCTTCGCTGTAAGCACAGGAATGTCAGATCTACTATAGTCGATCTGTTCCCTATAAACATAGGGATGCCAAATCTTGTTTCTTTGATCTACATTGTCCCATAAAAGACATAACCTGTAGAATGCGTAAGAGTTCATGCCTATGATCGAAGTGAGTCAAATTCTCCTAATTAGACATGTTATAATGCAAAATGTTATGAATATGACCCTTATTTCGGGCGTCATCACTCATTCCCTCATCGAAGTTTTAACTTCATACTTCTTGATGTATCAATCATACTCTGCTTGTATGCTTTGAATCAACTTAGTCCTATTGTGCCATTCTCCAAATGTTGTGACCCGCTGGAGATGTTTATGAAATGATCCTTTCTTAAGATCAATTTAAAATGTCCAACCACCTTTTGGATTGAGGAAGAAATTTCCCCGAGTACATCCGACCCTCAAATATGGAAATTCTTTAAACAATTGTCTTGTTTCAGTTTCTTGTATTATCTAGAAATTTCCAGAGTAATATGCAAAACTTCGTTTGTAAAGATATTTAGTTCATCAATCATTATTTCTATGCAACACACTTTATGAATAATGGGATGAATTAATTGATCTTGAGGATAATGATTTATCAAAAAGACAAAGGAGGTTAATCTAGGAATCTATCTTTAAGAAGAAAGAGAATCCAAAGATAGTAAACAGGACAAAAAATCAGATGCCCTAGATATCGCCGCTTGAGCGTCTATACACCAGCTCCATGAAGACTTTCTTGAGTTCAACATGTGTTTAAAAGATCCAAAGTAATTCGTTGATGCCTCGATATGTAACATACTTCACTTCTCGTCAAATCTGGTATAGCAAGGTCACTGCATGACTTTCTAAATTTGAGATGCCCTTTCGGGTTTTCAACTCAAAACCCCTTTGGTCTCAAGGCGCCCTTTGCAGGTTTTCACCTTGGCCTCTCCATTTTTTTCTTTTTTCTCTTTATTTTTTTTTTCTCTTTTTCTTTTATTTTTTTCTTTTTTCTTGAAATAGAAGTCCCAAAGTGCCCTTTACGGGTTTTCACCTTGGCTTCCCTTCTCCTTCAGACAAAGTACTCTTTGACTGAGTCCGAATTCACTGGATCAGATAAATTCTTCCTATCCATTTCTTGTCAAAATCAATGCACCTCTAGAGAAATCCCTCTTCGTAACATATGGCCCTTCCCAATTCGGCATCCTTTTGCAAGGTTTCCTTTATGAGATTCTTTTGGACGAACCTTATTTGTCATAAGTCTGTGTCATCCATTCTTAGTACATTTGCTTAGGATGAATATTTTCAAGTTAAGTTTACTAGAGGTATTCAATTCTTGACTGCATCAAAGCTTGGAGGAAAAATCTTGATTCATAAACCCATGAGAAAGGGATTACCCCAGCAGCCATCCTGGCTGTTGTTTGTCAAACCCCACAAAAAGATGGTTCAATGATTCTCAGTAGACAAGAATGAAATTGCTAACTTTATCCTTCAACCTGGAAAGCTGAGGTACAGAGATTACTCCTGGAGCATACATCCCACCATGACTCGATGATGTTTCTGAAGCATCCCTAATCTTCATAAATTGCCCCCAACTGTGAAGCTGCCAATTGAGCGTAGCAAATAGGAGGCACAGCAAATATGGCTGTAGTGCTCCTTTGATACATGTAGGATAGAGAATGAACAAACTCTTGCAGGTCATCAGCTAAAAACCCAGCCTGGTCTAAGAGAACATGATAGTGGGTCTGCCTCATGATTCCAATCATTCCAGCATGGGTACCAAGGTAAAAATCATTGTTCTTTGGATGGCATACTTTGTTGTCAATAACAGTACCATGTAGCACATTATCAGGAGATCCCTGCTGAAAAAAAACTTGGTATGATGGTTTTTCGTACAATAATAACCACAATCTTTAGGGTTCCACTTCTCGCCAAGGAACTTGCAAGCCTCAATAACTTGATCAAAACTTGATTGAATTGAGACTCGCTAACCCTCTCCCTGAAAATAATGATTTGATCAGGTTTCCTTTTCTCTGAACTTGTATAGAAGTCTAAGAGACTCCCTTCATGATACCGTCATCAACTTTGTCAGAAACTGGTTTTGAAGAAAGAATCTATCATTTTAAGCTTTAGAGACTGTGTACGGCCTGATGCCCCATAGCTGAAAATCAATGGCCACTGCCTGGAGCTAACCATCGCAGTTATTGACGGCACATCAGACTGCTCAGGAAAGCCAAACAATGCACCCATTCCAAGGATGATGGTTGGAACCTTTGAAACAACTGGAATTGAAGGTGTTTGCCCCAGCGTAAGCATAGAGAGTAGGTGGTAGTTTCTTATGCCAATTTTTACCAGTCTCGGTCATCTTTTGTAATTTGTTTTTTTCTTATTTTTCTTTTCTTTTGGCAACCTTTGTTGTATTGTGGTATGGCGCATTATCTTTGAAAAGACTGCCAACTTTTGGCATTGTGCAGTTATATATAATCTTTTTTCTTTTTTCTTTTTTTTTTGAAATAGATGACTTTTGGCTTTGTAATATTGGCATATGAAGCTATCTCCCCATCTTAATGGAGTAGTTGACGTCTACAAAGATGAGTCATTGTCAGCTTGAAACTTTTGATGAGCTCGGGCCCATAACATACATGCCCCATAAGTCTTTACTCCTTTAAATTTGGCATTCATTGTACAACTGATGCGATCCCTTTCCATGGTGGACCAACAATGCCCCAAAACCTCATGTTTATCTTGGCAATTGCAAATCCTCCTGCATGCGTCTTTGGACCATATTTTTGAATTCCCATAATAGTCTCAACAAGGTCTTCTTTTGTCTCCTCAGCTAATTCCAATTTCGCAATCTTTCCTTCCTCTAAGGCTATATTTCTTACCACCATTTCATGGGGTAAAAACCGTTTTTAACAAATTCAGAAACAAGTCACAATTTCTGTCACCTTCAAAGTACTAAGATTCCTCTAAACACATATCGCACTCAAAAGGAACTCTGAATCTGTAGTATCGTTGCCCGTGTCATTGATATCTAGGGATCTATGATAGGCACACAAAAGAATATAAAAGGAATATATGAATTCTAAAATGACTATTTACATGAAATGAAAATTTATAAAGAATGTCAAAGGTCAAAAGAATCAGAATGAAAGAATATTTACTCGGATAAATAATAAAAGTATGTTTTATTAAAAATAAAAATGTCTGAACATGAGCCCACTTCTCAAAAGAAATCTCATTACTCCTAGGCTTTAGAGCAACAAGAGTGTTCTGAATATTACTCCGTAAAATTCCTAAAGATTACAGGAAGTTCTTCTGCAGTCCAATTGTTTAAAGAACTTCCCGGTTCATAAGGGCGAATGCCCTCAAAGTTTCTTTGTTCAGTCCCTTCCTCATGTATGACATTGATGGGATTATTTTCATTTCCAAACACCCCATTCTCCGGGTAAGCTATCCCTCTTGACACAAAAGTCAGGGATATGTAAGGGAATGTCTCTTTTTCACTTAGCCGTGACCCTCTTCTCTCTCTCTCTCTTTTTCTTTCTTTTTTAATAACTTTAACTAATTATGGTCTTTTTATAATTTAAATGCATATAATGCGATGTGATGTAATACAAATGCATGAATGCAAAAAGGTATCGATCTCGACTTAATTTCATTTAGAAAACTTTATTTAGAAAAAGAATATCTTTACATATGAATGGATTACAAATACGCCTTCGTCCCATGGCCCAAAGTTTTAACTCAACAAAGCTAACTCTTGACAATGATCTAACTGTGCTCAATGTATCAGCTTGTACCTTCATGGTCCGTAAATGATCTACTACCATCCCGAATTTGAGCTATGGCTTCACCCATAAGATAATCCCTACATCTATGGACACCTCTTCCAATGTCTGTGAAATTGTTCTGATTATCTTGAAAGAAAGATTGGCAAACAAGTGGGCATTCCTGCTTAACATGCTACCTTAAAATGATAACCAACACATTTAGGGTTTCTTGATAACTTTCAGATTCCTATCCATGCAAAACATTTTGAAATGCTTAGATGGGTATCTTCTCAGTATAGTTAATCTCTACTTTAAAGGTCTTTTAAATGATATGGACTTCTTTAATCTCATTCTTTTGCGTCCATTTTGACAGATCATCAGGGCTTGCATTTCCATTATCTCTGATAAGTGCAACATAGTGAACTCATGCTTGTTGTTTGGTTCTATAATAAATAAGCCTTTTACCATCATAGGCACAATTCTTTCCATCCAACTCACCTTTGTAGGTCCATGCATTCTGTCAATCACTTTTCTTCCAACACTCTTACCATCGACCATCTTCCTATGAAAGAGAAATGTTGTAATGGTGGAAATGTCCATCCATACTCTTCTTGTTCACCTTAAAATGATTGGTGAGTACATTACCTTTTGCCCTGCAGCACGCCTTGCCATAGAGTGTCGAACAATCTTCTTCGTATCCAATTCTTCTTTGATTGGAAACAATATTAAGACGCACTAGTGGCGGAAGAGGCAGGAATTCCAAGACTACCCCTTTTCCCTCCTACTCTTTCCATTTTAGCTCACTCTCTTTCCCTATGACATTCATCAACTTCCTCACAAAAGTTAGAATACAGTTAGCCCTTGAGTAAACTTTATCAACTTGAATCATAGGACAACGCCACAAAACTGAATATTCCTCCACCACGGGTACCATATAGGCTTTTCCAAATGTAAAGCAACTGTATACAAGATTCAAATACTGAGTGATGACCCGAAACAAATTCTCGTCTATTCCCAAGTCAAGCAAGTACTGCAAGTCCCCATGGTTGTTGTAGAACAACTGCTTGGCTTCGCTACCCCATTGATCCCATATTTCCTTTAACTCATGCTGATTATTCTATGTGATACGAATATAGTCTGACAGCTCTGACACATATCGCATGGCTAGACTATTTTCCTTTACTAACTGAGTTTGCTCTGACCATATATGGACGTTAGCGTTGTCTTCCACTCTATCAAGAAGTCCGTTCTCCATAATAAAACTCTCTAACTTAGAAACTGACCGAAAATCGATACCTCTTAAATGCGAAATGATATGCAACAAAAGAAAGGAGATAGTTAGTATCACATGATAACAATAAACTCAAAGATAACCTGCAAGGGTAATAATTACGGTATAATTCTATGTAGGTTGAGCTCTTACGGTCCTTCTATATGTGGTTTAGTTCTAAAGTTGAGGTACCTGAACCAGCAGATTCCTCGATCCTCACCCATTATAGGCTCATTTGAATCGAGTTCAGTTCAGGGGGACACATTTCCCTATGGCTACACGGAGATGAAAATCTCACGAAACCATAGGTACGGATGTATCCCGAAAGTGATTCACTATCCTGCACGGAGGCGAAAACCTCACGAAGGCGTAGCTTCTCACTCCCACTTAAGGGTGTGACCACAACGGTCATGCAAATGCAATGCGTATTAGAATATAGCAACACATGCAAGAACACAAACACATGTAATGCAAAGAAGATTAAATTTTAAAATTTTTAATTTCCGACATTAAGACAAGAGATAATCAATTACACGGCTTGACTCTCTTATTAGTTCCCAGTGGAGTCGCCAAGCTGTCGAAACCATTTTCAAATCGAGTTTTGGAAAATGGGAATCGATTTTAAAAAACGAAAACGGGAGTCGCCACCAATCTTTTTAGGTGTGATTGGATCACCTTATAAAATGTTTTGTTTTAAAATGATTAGTTTTGGTCTACGAAATCAGAAAATGGGTTCGGGAGCCAGTTACGTACGAGGAAGGGTTAGCACCCTCGTAACGCCCAAAAATTGGTACCTAATTGATTATCAAGTGTCTTTAATGTCAGAAATTCAATAATTTTAAGATGCAATCCTCTTTAGAATATTTTGATTTTGAAAATTGAGATTCACTCGTATCAAAATATTGACACTAAGTTAGCCCCCCTTTTTGAAATCCCTATCTCGAAACGACAAAATGCCACATCCAATAAGTTAGGACACAACGCTTTGAAATTCCAAGACAGTTGCTCGTATTTTGAAAACCTTAAAAAAAATTAAAAGGGTACTTGACTATTCGAACTCAACGAGAAAAGTTGCAACCCAATAAGTTAGGGCACTACTTTTTCGAATCTTCCAAACACCTAGCATTGCCTTTTTATTTTTGAAAACTTTGAAGTCTCGTTTTTAAAACTGATGCATGAAGGAGCACATTAACATAATAAAACATAACATACAAGATAACATATTATAGAAATAGGTAAATAAAAGCATAATAACAATAACATAAATGTCATACATTAATTAATATATATAAGAAATATAAAATATGGAAAATTTTAAATAAGTAAAATATACATAAAAAACAACATATATTAAAGAAGAATAGATAAAATATATAAACATGTAATTCAACATATATTTAAACATATTAATAAACGAGAAAATGATGCATGATGTATGATTGTATAAAAACAAAACAAGACAAACAAATACAATAATATATAAAAATAATAATAATAATATAGTAACATATATTATCAAGCAATCAACACTTTATAAAATCATGAAAATAGCATTTAATACATGGACAATTTATAATATAAAAAATATAAAAAGGTTTAATAAAATAAAGTGAGTAATTTGGGTATATGTGTATATAATTAAAATACAATTTAGAAATGGGTGATAATAATATATTATAGATAAACTTTAATTTTAAGATAAAATAATAAAAAATATGATATTGTATTATATCAAATAATATAAACATTTAATAATACATAAAAATATAATATTTAATAGTGAATTTTAAAATAGATAATATATGATAGTATATAAAAATAATAATAAATGAAATAATTTATAATGTATAATATAAAATGTAAGTTTTTAAAATAATGTATAATATAAATAAATAAATATATAAGATATATAAGTTAAAATATAATATATAAAAATAATTTACAAATTTTGAAAATATAAATAATATAATAAATAATATATATAATAAATTAAAAATAAGTTTAAAAGTATATAAAAAAGGGGTGAAATTAAAAAAGGTTGAAAAACTAAGATAGACGAAGAATAAAATAAGAACAAACCAGAGAGAGTAAGAACGCAAGAGGGAGAGAAATTTGAGTGAATGCTCTCAAGAATTCTTATTGCTTCCCAAAACTCAAGTGTTTTACAATGAAGGGAGAGGCCTCTATTTATAGTTGAGCCTCTCCAAATCCAACGGTACAGATCAATTACATCAACGGTTAAGATCAAAGGATATCTACAAATTAAATCTCCAAGATTACAAAATCATATCTTCTAAGATTGTATATCATATCTAAGATTGCAATCATATCTAAGATTGTATTTCTGGACTGATCTTGGACTTCGTTTTTTTTGGGGTTTATTATTTTAAATACTGAAATGGGCCGGGCAAAATTTAGTGTCTACAGTGATTGTCGAAACCATTTTTAAAGGGAGGTTTGAAAAACGGGGTTTGACTTTTTGAAAAATAAAAATGGGAGTCACCACCAACCTTTTTAGGTGTGATTGGATCACCTTTATAAAACATTTTGGTCTACAAAATTCAAGAAAACAGGTTCGGGAGTTGGTTACGCACAAGGAAGGATTAGCACCCTCGTAACGCCCAAAATTGGTACCGAATTGATTATTTATTGTCCTAATGTCAAAAATTTGAAAAGATTTTAAAATTTGAACAATTTAAAGTTGAAACTTGAGATTCCTTTGTTCCGAAAGTATACAAACATCACATCCAGCATGTTAGGACACGATGTTTTAAATCCTCGTAACTAAAATTATCTCATGATTTTGAAAATTGATTAAAAAGGATATTTGGTTATTTAGTCAAACGAAAAAATTGCAACCCAGCATGTTAGGGCACTATTTTCCGAATTTCTAAACACCAAACATTGCCTTATTTAAGAAAAAACTTTTTCAATTAAATGAAATATATTTTTAAAAACAATGAATAATATAGAATTTTAAAAAATAATTTGATATAATACTAAAATTATTAAAAAATAAAATATAAAAGAGAATTAAAAAATCAAGGAGATAGGGATTAAATAAAAAAAGGTCGAAAACGAAGATGAACAAAGAATAAATAAGAACAAACCGTAGAAAATAAGAACGCAAGAGGGAAAGAAATTTGAGTGAATGCTCTCAAGAATTCTTATTGCTTCCCAAAACTCAAGTGAAGTCAAGTTGTTTTACAATGAGGGGAGATGCCTCTATTTATAGTTGAGCCTCCCCAAATCCAACGGTACAGATCAATTACATCAACGGTTAAGATTAAAGGATATCTACAAATTAAATCTCCAAGATTACAAAATAATATCTTCTAAGATTGTATATCATATCTAAGATTGCAATCATATCTAAGATTGTATCATATCTAAGATTGCAATCATATCTAAGATTGTATCATATCTAAGATTGCATATCACATCTAAGATTGCATATCATTGAAGATTATATTTCCATATGAGTCAAACTTGTAGATGGACCTTAAATTTTTTCAAGTAATGGGCCATTCCGATCGGGCCAAATTATATTTGTAATTCTGGACTGAAATCTTCGTTTTTGGACTTATTTCTGGGCCCGGGAAAAATTGAGTGTCTACAGCTGCCCCTCTTTGCTCATTGCTGTGTAACAGGAATAGAGCAAAGACTATAAAAAGACTAATTTTGCCTGGTCTTGCCGAGTCTTGAGTTCTTGATCTTCTTTAAATGGCCACTTGACGGCTTCAATCTACTTCTTGCAAACTCATGACTATCATGTTGATATCTTCGATCTGCTCTCCATCGAACACAGAGACGCCAAATCTGATTCTTCAATTTGTTTCCTGACAATACAGAGATGCCAAATCATCTTAGATTTGCTTCAGCGTAAACACGCGAAAGCCAAATCAGCTATGTCTTCGATTTGCTCCTTGTAAGCACAAGGATACCAAACCATCTTGGATCTGCTTCAGTCTAATCATCTGAAGGTTAGATCTGCTATATGTTTGTCTTCCGTCGAATATGGAAACGCCAAACTTTGATTTGTTCTCTGACAATACAGAGATGCCAAATCATCTTAAACTTGCTTCAACGTAAACACGTGAAAGCCAAATCAGCTATGTCTTCGATTTGTTCCTTGTAAGCACAAGGATGCCAAACCATCTTGGATCTTGCTTCAGTATAAACATCTGAAGGCCATATCTACTGTGTGTCTGCCCCCCGTCGAATATGGAGATGCCAAACTTCGATTTGTTCTCTGAAAATACAGAGATGCCAAATCATCTTAGACTTGCTTCAACGTAAACACGTGAAAGCCAAATCAGCTATGTCTTCGATTTGTTCCTTGTAAGCACAAGGATGCCAAACCATCTTGGATCTTGCTTCAGTATAAACATCTGAAGGCCATATCTATGTGTCTGCCCTCCGTCGAATATGGAGATGCCAAACTTCGATTTGTTCTCTGACAATACAGAGATGCCAAATCATCTTAGACTTACTTCAACGTAAACACGTGAAAGCCAAATCAGCTATGTCTTCGATTTGTTCCTTGTAAGCACAAGGATGCCAAACCATCTTGGATCTTGCTTCAGTATAAACATCTGAAGGCCAGATCTGCTATGTGTCTGCCCTCTGTCGAATATGGAGACGCCAAACTTTGATTTGTTCTCTGACAATACAGAGATGCCAAATTATCTTAGACTTGCTTCAACGTAAACATGTGAAAGCCAAATCAGCTATGTCTTCGATTTGTTCCTTGTAAGCACAAGGATGCCAAACCATCTTGGATCTTGCTCCAATATAAACATCTGAAGGCCAGATCTGCTATGTGTCTCCCCTCCGTCGAATATGGAGACGCCAAACTTCGATTTGTTCTCTGACAATACAGAGATGCCAAATTATCTTAGACTTGCTTCAACGTAAACACGTGAAAGCCAAATCAGCTATGTCTTCGATTTGTTCCTTGTAAGCACAAGGATGCCAAACCATCTTGGATATTACTTCAGTATAAACATCTGAAGGCTAGATCTGCTATGTGTCTGCCCTCCGTCTAATATGGGGACGCCAAACATCGATTTGTTCTCTGACAATACAGAGATGCCAAATCATTTTAGATTTTCTTCATCATAAGCACGTGAAAGCCAAATCAGCTATGTCTTCGATCTGCTCTCCGTCGAATATGGAGATGCCAAATTTGTTTCTTCGATTTGTTCTCTGACAATACAGAGACACCAAATCATCTTGGATCAACTTCAGCGTGAACACCTGAAGGCCAGATCTGCTATACTTCAACCTGTTACCCTACTGCTTAGGGGGTTAAGGCGCATCTTCGATCTGCTCCACTACTGCTTAGGGAGACAAGATCCGCAATTTTGACCTGTTACCCTACTGCTTAGGGGATTAAGGCGAGCCATCGTTGATCTGTTCCGCTACTGCTTAGGGAGATAAGATCTGTAATTTTAGCCTGTTACCCTACTGCTTAGGGGGTTAAGGCGAGTCGTCGTCAATCTGCTCCGCTACTGCTTAGGGAGATAAGATCTGTGAACCTGTTACCCTACTGCTTAGGGGATTAAGGCGAGTCTTCGATGTGCTCCACTACTGCTTAGGGAGATAAGATCTGCAAATTTAACCTGTTACCCTACTGCTTAGAGGATTAAGGCGCTGAATTTTGTAATTTTCAATCAATCTTGCTACATTGTCCACTGGGGAATCCACTTGTAGAATTGATTTCCTAGAATTTATGCTTATGCCAAATAATTAAGATGCCATGCTCTTAATTAGACATATTATGATGCAAAATGTTTATGAAATTAACTCCTATTTCGGATGTCATCACTTATTCATCTATCGAGTTTTCCACCTTGTTCTTCTCGACATATCAATCATACTCTGCTCGTATGCCTCGAATCTTCTCCATCAATTTGGTCTACCGTACCATTCCTCGAATGATACGACCCACTGAAGATGTTTATGAAATGATCCTTTCTTAATATCAATATTGCTTAAAACGTCCAACCACCTTTTAGACTGAAGAAGAAAATCTCTTGAGTATCTCCAACCCATACATATGAGAATTCCTTAAACAATTGTCTTGTTTCAGTTTCTTGTATTATCTAGAAATTTCCAGAGTAATATGCAAAACTTCATTTGTGAAGATATTTTAGTTCATTTATCATTATTTCAATGCAACATGCTTTATGAATAACGGGAGACAAATAAATGGATCCTGAGGATAATTATATTTGGATAAATTATTGGAAGGAATGCGAAAAGATTAACCTGAGAACATATCTTTGCGAAAAAATAATCCAAAGATAGTAAATAGGACAGAAATCAGATGCCCCAGATATTGCCGCTTGAGCGTCTATACACCAGCTCCATGAAGACTTTTTTTTGAGTTCAACATGTGTTTAAAAATCCAAAATAATTCGTTGATGCCTCGATATGTAACATACTTCACTGCATGACTTTCCAAATTTGAGCTGCCCTTTCGGGGTTTCAACTCAAAACCCCTTTGGTCTCAAGGTGCCCTTTACGAGTTTTCACCTTGGCCTCTCCATTTTTCTTTTTTTCTTTTTTTATTTTTTTTTGAAATAGAAGTCCCAAAGTGCCTTTTGCGGGTTTTCACCTTGGCTTCCCTTCTTCTTCAGACAAAATACTCCTTGATCGAGTCCGAATTCACTGGATCAAATAAATTCTTCTTATCCATTTCTTGTCAAAATCAGTGCACCTCTAGAGAAAACCCCCTTCGCAACATATGGCCCTTTCCAATTTGGCATCCTTTTGCATGGGAATGATATCTTTCAGCACAAGGTTTCCTTTATGAAATTCTTTTGGACGAACCTTCTTTGTCATCAGTTTGTGTCATCCATTTTTGGTACATTTTTTTAAGATGAATACTTTCAAGTTAAGTTTACTATAGGTATTCAATTCTTGACTCCATCAAAGCTTGGAGGAAAAATCTTGATTCATAAACCCATGAAAGGGATTGCCCCAGCAACAATCCTGGTTGTTGTTTGTCAAACCCTACAAAAAGATGGTTTAATGATTCTCAGCAGACAAGAATGAAATTGCTGACTTTATCCTTCAGCCTAGAAAGCTGAGGTACAGAGATTACTCCCGGAGCATACATCCCACCATGACTCGATGATGTTTCTGAAGCATCCCTAATCGTCATAAATTGCCCCCAACTGTGAAGCTGCCAAATGAGCGTAGCAAATAGGAGCCACAAAAAATATGGCTGTGGTGCTCCTTTGGTACATATAGGATAAAGAATGAACAAACTTTTACAGATCATCAGCCGAAAACCCAGCTTGGTCTAAGAGAACATGATAGTGGGTCTGCCTCGTGATTCCAATCATTCCAGCATGGGTACCAAGGTAAAAATCATTGTTCTTTGGATGGTATACTTTGTTGTCAATGACAGTACCATGTAGCACATTATCAGGAGATCCCTGCTGAAAAAACTTGGTATGACGATTTTTCGTACAACAATAATCACAATCTTTAGGGTTCCACTTCTTGTCAAGGAACTTGCAAGCCTCAACAACTTGATCAAAACTTGATTGAATTGAGACTCGCTAACCCCATCCCTGAAAATAATGATTTGATCAGGTTTCTTCTTCCCTGAACTTGTATAGAAGTCTAAGAGAGCTTCATTCATGAGACCGTCATCCACTTTGTCAGAAACTAGTTTTGAAGAAAGAATCTATCCTTTTAAGCTTCAGAGACTGTGTACGGCCTGATGTCCCATAGTTGGAAATCAATGGCCACCGCTTGGAGCTAACCATCGCAGCTATTGACGGCACATCAGACTGCTCAGGAAAGTCAAACAATGCACCCATTCTAAGGATGATGGTTGGAACCTTTGAAACAACTGGAATTTAAAGGTGTTTGCCCCAGCGTAAGCATAGAGAGTAGGCGGTAGTTTCTTATGCCAATTTTTACCAGTCTCGGTTATCTTCTGTAATTTTTTTTTCTTCTTATTCTTTTCTTTTGGAAACCTTTGTTATACTGTGGTATGGCGCATTGTTTTTGAAAAGATTGCAAATTTTTGGCATTGTGCAGTTATATATAATCTTTTTTTTTTGAGATGGATGACTTTTGACTTTGTAATATTGGCATATGAAGCTATCTCCCCTCCTAATGGAGCAGTTGACGTCTACAAAGATGAGTCATTGTCAGCTTGAAACTTTTGACGAGCTCGGGCCCATAACATACATGCCCCATAAGTCTTGACTCCCTTAAATTTGGCATTCATTGTACAACTGATGCGATCCCTTTTCATGGTGGACCAACAGTGCCCTAAAACCTCATGTTTATTCTGGCAATTGCAAATCCTCCTACATGCGTTTTTTGACCACATTTTTGAATTCCCATAATAGTCTAAACAAGGTCTTGTCTTGTCTCCTCAGCTAATTCCAATTTCACAATCTTTCCTTCCTCTAAGGCTATATTTCCTACCACCATTTCATGGGGTAAAAACCATTTTCAACAAATTCAGAAACAAGTCACAATTTCTGTCACCTTTAAAGTACTGAGATTCCTCTAAACACATATCGCACTTAAAAGGAACTCTGAATCTGTAGTATCGTTGCTCGTGTCATTGATATCTAGGGATCTATGATAGGCACACAAAAGAATATACAAGGAATAAATGAATTCAAAAATGACTATTTACATGAAATGAAAATTTATAAAGAATGTCAAAAGTCAAAAGAATCAGAATGAAAGAATATTTACTCGGATAAATAAAAGTATGTTTTATTGAAAATAAAAATATCTGAACATGAGCCCACTTCTCAAAAGAAATCTCATTACTCCTAGGCCTTAGAGCAACAAGAGTGTTCTGAATATTACTCCATAAAATTCCTAAAGATTACAGAAAGTTCTTCTGCAGTCTAATTGTTTAAAGAAATTTCTGGTTCGTAAGGGCGAATGCCCTTAAGGTTTCTTTGTTCAGTCCCTTCCTCATGTATGACATTGATGGGATGATTTTCATTTCCAAACACCCCCTTCTTCGGGTAAGCTATCCCTCTTGACACAAAAGTCGAGGATATGTAAGGGAACGTCGTTAATTCCCATTCAACTTCTTTTTCACTCAGCCGTGAACCTCTTCTCTCTCTCTCTTTTTCTTTCTCTTTTTAATAACTTTAACTAATTAAGGTCTTTTTATGGATTTAAAAGCATTTGATGTGATGCAATGCAAATGCATGAATGCAAAAGAAAAGGAGATGTTGATATTGAATTCAATTCCATTAGAATAACTTTTCTAGAAAACAGATTTCTTTACATGAAAATAGATTACATATGCGATCTTGCCCTTCATAGTCCAAGTAAACGCTGATCTTTTCTTCATGGTCGAATCCTGTAAATTTTCCAAAAGATGCCTTTGCTAGCTCCTTGCTGCTTAATCTGAGCCTTGATCTTTTGCTCGCTAATCTCCATGATACTCATCAAAAAGTGCCGGCTCTTGGATAATCTTCGTTGGCAATTAAATCAAGTTATGTATTCCTTCGTGGACTTCCGGCTTTCTCTCGTCATGCTTTTGGATAACCTTTGTTAGCTTGAATCTCTGGAAATTACATCATGTATTCCTCCGTGGACTACCAGCTTTCTCTCGTCGTGTTTACTTGGACTATATTCAGACGACCGCACTATAATCTACTTTATCAAAAAATTTGTTTCCTTATGACAAACTATTCTATTTAGGAATCGAATTTCGAATCAACACCTTCTTTTCTTTGATGTAATGTAATGCAAATGCATGAATGCAAAAAGGTATCGATCTCGATTCAGTTTCATTTTAGAAAACGTTATTTAAGGAACAAAAATCTTTTCATAAAACGGATTACAAATACGCTTTCGCTCGTAGGCCTAGAGTCTTAACCCTATCTAATAACAAAGCTAACTCTCGACCTCTATCTAAACTGTAACTCATATTGGTGCTCAACGTGCTTGCCCTTTCTACCAGTATCTGTAAATGATCAGCTATCTCTTGAATTTGAATTACGGCTTCACCTATGAAGTAAGCTCTACAACCAAAGACACCTCCTCCAATGTCTGTGAAGTTGCTCTGATTACCTTGAAAGAAATATTAGCGAACAAGTAGGCATTCTAGTTTCGCAGCATACTGCCTTAAAATGATATCAAACATCCTCAGTGCTTCTTGAGAGTCTTTAAATTTCTGCCTCCACAGAACATTTCGAATTGCTTGCATGGGTATCTTTGCAGCATAGCTAATCTCCACTTTAAAGGTTTTTAAACGATACGATCTTATTTAATCTCTTTCTTTCATGCTCATTTGGGTTGTCCAGGTCATCAGGGCTTGCATTTCCATTATTTCTGATAAGTATAACATCCTAAAGTACCACAGTAAATTCCAGCTTGTTGCTTGGTAGCGGTCCTATAGTAAGTGAGCCTTTCTACCATCATAAGCAAAATTCTTTCCATCCAATTTAATTTTGTAGGTCTTAAACCCTTACCATCCACAAGGTGACTATCTTCATTTGTAATGGTAGAAGTGTCCATCAGTACTCCCCATGCTCACCTTGAATTGTTTATCTATCTTTATGTCAAGCAAATACTGCAATTCTCCATAACTGTTGTAGAACAATTGCTTGGCTTCGTTACTCCATTAATCCAATATTTCCTTTAACTCTTGGAGGTTATTTTGCATCACACTAATGAGAGTGTAATCCCATAATTTTGATGTGTATCATTCGGTACACTATTTCCTTTTTCTATCTGGGTTTTCTCTGACCAGGCACAAACGAAAGAGTTGTCCTCCACTTTATTAAGATATTCGTTCCCCATTACAAAACTTTCTAACTCAAAAATCGAACCTTGAATCGACACCTTTTAATGATAAATGACACGCAATGATAGCAAAATAAGAAAAACAAGTCAGTGTCACATATATAAAAAATATAATAAATAAGAACTTATAAAGGTAGGCACTAAAGGTCATCATCATACTACCTGGGGCAAGCACTTAAAGTTCACTATATGTAGTTCGGTTCTAAAGCAAGGGTACCTGAACCAGCAGATTCCTCAATCCTCACCAATTATAGGCTCATATGGACCAAGTTCGGTTTAGGGGGACACATTTCCCTATGGCCATGCAGAGATGAAAATCTCACGAAGACATAGGTACGAATGTATCCCGGAAGCAATCCACTAGCCCATGAGGAGGTGAAAACCTCACGAAAGCATAGCTTCTCACTCCCACTTAAGGGTGTGACCACAACGGTCATGCAAATGCAATATGTGTGTAAACAATAACAAACATATGCATTTAACACATGTAAAAATGACATATTTTAAAAATTTTCCAAATTTTTGACATTAAGACAGAAAATAATCAATTTTCGGCTTGACTCTCTTATAGGTCCCCAATGGAGTCGCCAAGCTGTCGAAACCATTTTTAAAGGGAGGTTTGAAAAATGGGGTTCGACTTTTTGAAAAATAAAAATGGGAGTCGCCACCAACCTTTTTAGGTGTGATTGGATCACCTTTATAAAACATTTTGGTCTACGAAATTCAAGAAAACAGGTTCGGGAGTTGGTTACGCACAATGAAGGATTAGCACCCTCGTAACGCCCAAAATTGGTACCGAATTGATTATTTATTGTCCTAATGTCGAAAATTTGAAAAGATTTTAAAATTTGAACAATTTAAAGTTGAAACTTGAGATTCCTTTGTTCCGAAAGTATACAAACATCACATCCAACATGTTAGGACACGATGTTTTAAATCCTCGTAACTAAAATTATCTCATGATTTTGAAAATTGATTAAAAAAGATATTTGGTTATTTAGTCAAACGAAAAAATCGCAACCCAGCATGTTAGGGCACTATTTTCCGAATTTCTAAACACCAAACATTGCCTTATTTAAGAAAAACTTTTTCAATTAAATGAAATATATTTTTAAAAACAATGAATAATATAGAATTTTAAAAAAATAATTTGATATAATACTAAAATTATTAAAAAATAAAATATAAAAGAGAATTAAAAAATCAAGGAGATAGGGATTAAATAAAAAAAGGTTGAAAACGAAGATGAACAAAGAATAAATAAGAACAAAACGTAGAAAATAAGAACGCAAGAGGGAGAGAAATTTGAGTGAATGTTCTCAAGAATTCTTATTACTTCCCAAAACTCAAGTGAAGTCAAGTTGTTTTACAATGAGGGGACAGGCCTCTATTTGTAGTTGAGCCTCCCTAAATCCAACGGTACAGATCAATTACATCAATGGTTAAGATTAAAGGATATCTACAAATTAAATCTCCAAGATTACAAAATCATATCTTCTAAGATTGTATATCATATCTAAGATTGCAATCATATCTAAGATTGTATCATATCTAAGATTGCATATCACATCTAAGATTGCATATCATTGAAGATTATATTTCCATATGAGTCAAACTTGTAGATGGACCTTAAATTTTTTCAAGTAATGGGCCATTCCGATCGGGCCAAATTATATTTGTAATTCTGGACTGAAATCTTCGTTTTTGGACTTATTTCTGGGCCCGGGCAAAATTGAGTGTCTACAGTGATGACATACATATGCTCGTCACAACATCACTCTCTGATATGATGACGTTGCGACATAAAGAGCCCGTGATCGCGACATTGCCCTTGTTTTTGGCAAAATCCATATTTGGTACCTAATTCAATGAACTTCAAACCATTCCCAAGTCATTCATTCAACCTTACACAAGAATATAACCATCAAACCAAGATCATGGCAAACAATTCAAGTATCTAAGCATTTAACAATCAAACGTATTCAAGTTCTTATTCACCTATCCATGTGAAAATGTTTTCACCATAATCACTAACATGTTCATCATGATAATTGTAATTAAAAACTTCAAGGAATGATCATGCATCACTTAAAACATGCACAAAACTATTAAACACATACTTAACACATATAGCTTACCATTCTTAAAAGCATTAATTCAAATTGACCATTTCATGTAGCCTATTAGGTAGTTTTGCTATACCAAACTAATCAAAAGAAATATCACTATCCACAAAACATAAAGCTTGACCAAAATATGCACTAACAAGTTTCATACCAAGTGTTATATTTAAGATCAATCTTCACCACTATTAACATAAGGCTACCAAATCTCAAAATGATCATTTACACAATAGAAACCTTAGGTACATGTCACATAGTCTATACTCAAAATGAACTTATAACTACCATCTCAGGATAGTTTGTGCTTTTTCATTGATCTAGCTCGACAGTTTTGCAAGATGAAAATCTACATGGAAGGAAAAACAACCAGAGTAAGCATTAAGAATGTTTAGTAAGTTCAAATGGAATTACTAATCTTACCTCAATCTATTACAGCGTAAAGAAAATATCATACAATTTGGCATTCAAAAGTGGTTATTCTTGGCACATAATAGCACATCTAAGTACATGTCAACATAATCAACTAAAAAGGTTAGTCACATATACAAATCATGAGAGAATTTTAAGACATTAAGACAATCCAATACCTATCACATATGAATTATCAAACACATACTAGCACAAGTTCAATTTGCACTTAAATTTATCATTTATGTTCATTTAAACATTGCTCGATGAAAATATAGTAAAACGGACTCGGATACACTAAAATAAGTTGCTCGCACAAGTTGTCAATATATCAGGGTTGCTCACACAAGCTGACAGTATATCGAGCTTACCTGTCTGTGGTAAATCTACAATACGTGTAACTTAAGACTCTTCAACAGATGCAAGATCTCATAAGAACATGTAAAGTCCTTGATCGAACATGTAAAGTCCTTGATCAAACACGTGTATAACCCTAATGGCATGCCATATGTATCCCAACCTTTTACTAAGTTCACACGAGCATCGTTTCTGTATTTATATGTCATTACCAATCTTTGCACATAGTTATTTATTCTGTTAACAATTTATGTATTCATTTAACATTCATGTTTACACCTTGTAATATTTCATAATAACCAATCATGACTTTTCAATTCAATCCAATTTCAAGACATATGTGCCAAAATCACTAACTTCTGCTCAATTCTAACATATAAATAGATTCAAACATAATTCATACATAAAATAAAATAGTGTAGTAAATTTCATATGAGCTTACCTGTTCAAAATATGTAAAGTGGATACTTTAAGGGCTAATTCGCAATTTTAGCTTTTTCTCGATCAACTCCACTTCGATTTAATTCTTAATCTAAATAATTATTTTATATCATCAATCAATACCAATATCTCCATTTTATGCTATGATATGTTTGAACCTATATAACTCAATTTTTTGATATCCCTAAAATTTTACATTTTATTCAATTTAGCCCTTGAACTCGAGTTAGTCATAACTTTCAATTCTTAGCTTTGGATTAAAATCTGATTTCATATATTCTCATAGGAACCTTAAAATTTTGATTTCTAACATAATTTCATGTCAAATTTCACATTTATTCAATATGGCCCCTAATGTAACAAAGTTAATAAACAAGCTAAATTAACTTTACCATCTAGTCCTTTTTATATTTTAAGCTTAAAATCTATCAAGCCCACTTCTTCAAGAAATCAACAATGGCAACTTTCAAAAACTTGAATAATTTAAAAATTGATACATGAGCTAGCTAAATCAAGCCCCTATGACCTCAAATCTATAAAGATTACAAGAAAAAGACCTAAATATACTTACAAAATGATGGTCAAAAGTCACCCAAAATTCTAGGTTTTTCTTTCTTCAAATTTGGCAATGGAAGAGATAAATAGGGAATATGACATTTTTTTACACTATTTTAACTTATATAGGTTAATTAAGCTTTAATTAAACTAGTTTAATTAACATAAACATGGTTTAGTTAACTTAATCTAACACTAATCAAATCTAGTGCATTCCATCATCAACATCCACTTTCTCCTTTTTAAAAATGGTCCAATTGCTTTTTTGGACCTTTGGCTAATTGTTATTTTAATCCTCAAGCCTTTGGTCAATTAATAATATATAGTCATTGAACGCTACAATTTAGTCACTGAGCATTAATTAACTATTAATTCAGAAAATTTCTAGACCAAACTTTAATATATTTTTATATTAACCTCATAAATATTTAAGGGCTCAGATTACAAAAATAGAATTCCAAAATCGCATTTTCCAGTACTACTAAAAATTCGGGTCATTACAACTGTCAACATAACAACCTATTTATTTTCTCATTGAGTTAAAGAAGGAATTGCCTTCATTTCTCCAAATCCATCTAACTTTTTGCCTGTTGAATGTTATTTTGATATATTTAAGATTTCAAGGTCATGATTTAAGTTGGCAACTTCAACTATTACTTATCTTGGAGATTTTTTTGAGTTGCGATAATCTAATTTCCAGAGAAAAAAGTGAATGTCTTTCTTTGCTAGAGGAACATTTTAGAGATTAACAAGATCGACCATGATTTGTTTTAACCTCCATTTTTCAAATATATGTACTTTATAAACAACATAACACAACATCAAAAGATAGAAATATTTGAAACCCATATGTACAAAGGAAATACTATTGCTTTGTAATTTTTCCAGGTTTGTCATACCGTGAGTGGGTATCGTATCGTGGATGGTATTGCGGGTAGATACCTTTAAGAGTCGTGCCTTGGATGGTACCGAGATGTGTACCTTTAGAAGTTATATCATGGATAGATACTATCAGGAGCTGAACTATGGATAGTACCATGGAGGGGCACCATTAGGAGTTGTACCATGGGTGGTTACCCATAGGAATTATACTGTGGATGGGTACCTTTAGGAATCGCGCCATGGATGGCATAGTGGATGATACCGCAGATGGGTACATTTAGGAGTCGTACCATGGATAGGTATCATTAAGAGATGTGTCGTGGATGATACTACAGATAAGTACCATTAGGAGTTGTACCGTGAATGGTTACCCTTAGGAGTTGTACCATGGACAGGAATTATGAGTTATACCGTGGATGGTCACCCTTAGAAAAATAAACCTTAGTAGATGGATACCTTTATTCATAGTTAAACTACTTGTAAATATGTTGTTTTATAACTTAGCGACGGTGCTACTGTAAACATAACGGCCCGAGATTACGCTAATATGCTGATAAGTTGGGTAAATAGTCAGTGATTATGCTAATATGTCGAAGAAGCAACCATGGACCTAAAGGGCTCGAGATTATGCTCATATGCCGAAAAAGAAAAGCTAGTTGGGTACTAGAAATTGAAGCTAAAAGAAAAAGGGAAAACAAAATTTTTGATTGATATATCCAGAAACTTGATCAAATCATTTATTCAAACACAAATTATGATTCCATGATCATTGTCATTACAAAAGCAACGCACGGAAATCTTTTTGTTATACAAAATGTTTGTCTAGACTGCAAAGGATTAACATAACATAATATAATATCAGCATAATAAAACAAAGGTCACAATGGAAACAAAGACAAGAGAGATTGTGACAACAAGGGAAGAAGCTGCGTTGCGGGGAGGACTAAGAACTCTAGGTGTAGTATCGCTGTTGTCACTTTGGACTTTGACCATAAGCTTTTGGTCGGCAGGACAATGACCAGGGTAAGTGCAATTAAAGTAGTGGTCACCAGTCCTTTTAAGCGTAATTTTTACGGGTCCTTTGTTATTGGTTGATGTAGCGACGTAAAAATTTTGCTTTGGTCGCTAATTGAGGTGATTTATTGGAAATTTGAAAAACCGACTTTCGATTTTATTAAAAAGGGGAGTCGCCACCGATCCTTTTTTCTAGGTGTAATCGGACACCTAATAAATCATCTTTTTTGAAAAGAAAATTTATTTGAACAAAAATGAAGGCCAAATTTGGGTCTACGTGAAAATCCAGAGAAAAATAGGGTTCGGGAGTCGGTTACGCACGAGGAAGGTATTAGTACCCTCGCGACGCCCAAAATTGGTATCTTGTTAAACACGTGTTGTCTTTAATTTCAAAGAACGAATTCAATTTAATATTTAATCATGATCTAATTGAAAAATGAGAATTTTTAAAACACGAAAATTTTGAAAACACGAGAATTTTTGAAACCTGAATTTTTTTTAGAAAAACACGAAAAATTTTGGAAACACGAAAAGATTACAACACTAGAATTTTGACAAATTACATATCCTCATCTGCATTTTAAAAATAAAATTTGATCGCTTACCAATAATCACAAAAATAAATATCCTATTTCAAAACACGAGAATTTTTAAATTTTTTGATTTTTTTAAAAGACGTCCCATTTTTAACATGAGCCAATGATATTCACCCAACATAGCGATGAAATCAACGAACTTATGTTAAATCGATACGTTGCCTTATTTATTGAAATTAATTAGAAGAAAATAAAAATATTTCTAAAATAATAAAAAGAAAACTAATAATAATGTTGTAATAATATGTGATCTAAAATATATATTAAATTCAAAATGAGTAAATAATAATAAAAAGGGTAAGAATATACCGAAGTCCAATATTATGGGTTACTGAAATTAATCTATTTTCTCATCGGGTTGCTGAAATGGGTCTTTGTTGGTGATCGTTACTGGATCAGATTGCCGCAAATAGAGTCCGGTTGACCCGACTATTTAAAAATTTATTTTTTTAAGACCAAATTTTTACAGGGCCAAAATAAAATTCACATAAGGACAAAAGATTCAAATCATTTCAACCTATTACAAAATAATCATAACCCAACTAACTTAATATTTCAAACCAAACTAAACCCAACTCACTAATTTAAAATAATAATAATACAAACCAACCCAACTCACTAACTTAATAAACCCAACACAACCAACCCAACCCACTAACTTAACATATCACCCAACCCACTAATTAACCCAAACTAAATTTAACCCATCAAACCTTACATAAACCAACCCATTAACTAAAATATTTCTTTTTTTTTAATACTAAACCCCCCTCCAAACAAACAAGTCTCCAACAGCAAACAAAGAAAGAAAGAAGAGATCCAAGCTTCAAGCCGCCGACCCCTCTTTCTCCTTCCAACGTGTGCGCCACCAACAGCCATCGTATGCATCGTGTGAAATCAAGCTACGGGTAGTTGAGGTTTGGTTTTTGGGGTGGCTGATAATCGTTTGGCTCGAGTATTTAGAATGGTTTCGATTTGGGGGCTTGGTTGTGGTGTTAATGGTGGTTAATCCTTGGTTGCTTGATTGCTTGCCGGATATTGGAGTTTTTTTCTTGCTTAGATTGCTGAGTGTTCCTCTTTTTTTTCTTTTTTTTTGTTGGATTTTTTTTTTGCTCTTCACCCCTATCAAATGGGGGGAATCTTCCTCTCTTTTTTTTTTAGCCAAAAAAACCTCCCCTATGGTGTTATTTTTTTTCCTTTTATTTCTACCATTTTGCTTATTTTTTATGCTATTTGCAGGTAGTGGGTGAAGAAGGAGCAGCCACCCATGTTTGTGGCCTGAAAATCTGGGAAGTGGGTGCCCCCAAATCACGTAATCTGTCTGAAGGAGCAAATCACAAATACAGCAAAACTTCTGGGGCTAAATGTAATTTTTAGAAAATTTAGGGTTAAAATGCAATTTAATGAAAGTTTAGGGGTCTAAGTGAAATTTAAAGAAAGTTTAAGGGTCAAAATGAAATTTAGGAAAAGTTTAGGGGTCAAAATGCAATTTTTATTTTTTAAATTTTTTTTTGAAATTTTGAAAATTAAACACAAACTCTAGTCGGACAAAAATTTAGTGCTTACAACTGCTCCTCTTTGCTCATCATTGTGAAACAAGGATAGTGCAAAGACTTAAAAGCACTAAATTTTGTTCAATTGTCCAATCTTTATTCTTTACTCGGCATGTGATCCTGAGCTTAACTCATTTCTCGCAATATGAATTGACTTTTTAAAACTAGACATTAAAAATAGAAATTGAAAATAGCTCAGCACGTGAGCCAAGGCTCAACTCACTTCTCGCAATATGAGTTGATTTTTGAAAACAGAATTTGCAAAAGGCTCAACTCACCTCTCGTAATATGAGTTGATTTTTGAAAAACGGAAAAAGGCTCAACTCACCTCTCGCAATATGAGTTGGTTTTTGAAAAACATAAATTAAAAGGCTCAACTCACCTCTCGCAATATGAGTTGATTTTTGAAAAACAGAAATTAAAAGGCTCAACTCACCTCTCGTAATATGAGTTGGTTTTTTTGAAAAACAGAAACTAAAAGGCTCAACTCACCTCTCGCAATATGAGTTGATTTTTGAAAAACAGAAATTAAAAGGCTCAACTCACCTCTCACAATATGAGTTGATTTTTGAAAAATAGAAATTGAAAAGTAGAAATTGAAAGTACCTCAGCGTACCCTGAGGCTCAACTCACCTCTTGCAATATGAGCTGATTTTTTTTTGAAACACAGAAATTAAAAAAACAGAATTTGAAAAGACCTCAGCGTGTGGCCCGAGACTCAACTCACCTCTCGCAATATGAGTTGATTTGAAAAGCAGAATTAGTAAAGCAGAAATTGAAAATACCTCAGCGTGCCTTGAGGCTCAACTCACCTCTCGCAATATGAGTTGATTTTTTGATGATAAATTGAAAATACCTCAATGTGACTTGAGGCTCAACTCACCTCTCGCAATATGAGTTGATTTTTTTTATTTTTTTTGAAAGGCAGAAATTGAAAATACCTCAACGTGTCTTGAGGCTCAACTCACCTCTCGCAATATAAGTTGATTTTGAAAAATAAATTGAAAATACCTCAGCATGCCCTGAGGCTCACCTCTCGCAATATGAGTTGATTTTTTTGAAAAACAGAAATTGAAAATACCTCAACGTGTCTTGAGGCTCAACTCACCTCTCGCAATATGAGTTGATTTTTGAAAAAAAAATTGAAATTACCTCAGCGTGTCCTGAGGCTCAACTCACCTCTCGCAATATGAGTTGATTTTTTTTTGAAAGATAGAAATTGAAAATACCTCAGCGTGTCTTGAGGCTCAACTCACCTCTCGCAATATGAGTTGATTTTTTTGAAAAACAGAAATTAAAATTACCTCAGCGTGTCCTGAGGCTCAACTCACCTCTCGCAATGTGACCAGAAATTGAAAATACCTCAACGTGTCTTGAGGCTCAACTCACCTCTCGCAATATGAGTTGATTTTTGAAAAATAAATTGACAAACGGAAATTGAAAATACCTCAGCGTCTTGAGGCTCAACTCACCTCTCGCAATATGAGTTGATTTTTGAAAAATAAATTGAAAATACCTCAGCGTGCCCTGAGGCTCAACTCACCTCTTGCAATATGAGTTGATTTTTGACAAACAGAAATTGAAACATCAAAATACCAAAACCTGTCATCTGGTGGAACTCAGGTGTCTTTTCCTTTGATTTAGTACAGCTATCATCACATACTCTTGCTCTACTGGAGTACCTATATATGTCATGCATGATGTTATCATGATGTGCACATGTTTGTCTTAAATGCCTTTATGCCTACATGATTATGCTATGCGCCTTAGGCATGTTTGTCGTATGTCCCTTTCCGTCATGATTTTTGATGATCTGTGTTCATTGCTTCGACTCTTGACTTTCTCCTCAGGCCCTGTACCCGTCCTCTAGCTTCACGAGTAATCTATGTTTCTCAAATATCGCTCTTTTTGCCCCTGGTTGAACTTTGTCCTTGCGTTGAGGCTCTTGTACTTATCAAATTCTCATCCAGGTAATCCTCAACATTTCTTTTGTTTGGAGTATGTCATTTCAAAATACTCTAGATCTTCAACGCATGAACTCTTCCACGTTTCTTAATCAAGAATATTTTTGAGTATGTCTTCTTGCGTATAAATTTTCGATCTGCTGAAAATGCTTCAAATACTGTAGTCTTGCTGCTTGACTCACTTCTTGAATCTTTTTCCTCCTTGGGCCCAAACCTGTTTCATTAGGACGCCCTTTCGGGTTTTCATCCTAATTTTTGTTTATCAAGATACCCTTTTCAGGTTTTCATCTCGATCTTCTTCTTTTTTTTAAGGCGTCATCACTCATTGCCCATCAAGGCTCTATTACTGACATAGTACGCTGCCCTATTGCTCGGTTGGTATTTCGACCCAAAATCCAAAGAAATAATCGCGTTTTGCTCAACCAGCTTGCCCCACCGTAACTTCAGGGTCCATTCCATTGTAATTTGGAGATACAAGGTTGGCACTATCCTTAAACCATTCCACTGCAATTCCTGGCTATATGATCTGTATCCTACTGTAACTCAAGGGTGTATGATCTGTAACTTATTCCATTGACTGATATTTTTTGACAGAAAATCTGAGGAGATAAACTCAATTTGAGCTCAAATATTTCCAACCCTTACACTTGGTAAGCTCTTGAACAACCGACTGGTTTCAGGTTCCTGTACTATTTATAAGCTTTCAGAGTAATAAGCAAAACTCCTTTTTATAAAAGTATGATTAGTCCATTAATCATTATTTTAATTCGAAATGCTTCAAAAGGATCGAACTGATGGACAAGAAGAAAATTGGTTAAGAGCATAACTCGAAACAAACAAGTTGAACAATGAGAGTAAATGCAAGTTTATTGGAAGCCTATTTTGAAAAGAATAAGATAATCAACGATAAATTCAGAAATGGGTAAAATGGAAAGCTAAGTGCCCCAAATATCGCAGCCTAAGCTTCTCTGTACAAACTCCTTTGAGACAATTTTGAGTTCAACATGTGTTTAGGGGATTCAGAGTACTTTGTCGATGCCCCAAGACGTAGCATACTTCTTCACTGTCAATTCAAGTATAGCAAGACTACTATATGCTCCACCTTTGAACAAAATTTGAGCCGCCTTTTTCAAGTTTTCAACTCAAAACGCCTTTGGTCTCAAGGCGCCCTTTGCGGGTTTTCACCTTGACCTCTCCATTTTCTTTTCTTTCTTTTTCTTTCTTTCTTTTTGCTTTTGAATGAATGAAGGTCACAAAGCGCCCTTTGCGAGTTTTCACCTTGGCCTCTCCTCCGAATTTAGGATTGGATCAGTGTTCCTACGGGGAAAGCCTCCTTTACCTCATAAAGTTCTTAAACATTCATCTTCCTTTGAAATCTTTTGTATAGAAATGATCTTCTGCAATACCAAATTCCTACTATGAAATTCCTTTGGGTGAACCATTTCCGTCATAACTCAGCATCATATACGTTTGACTTTCAAACCTTTTTCTACAGTCAAGTTTACTGAAAACATTTTACTTCATCCAATTCTTGATTCAATCAAAGCTTAGAGAAAAAGAATCTTAGTTTCCATGGACAGAACCACCTCTAATGCCCAATGTGAAGGTCCTGATCAACTTTAATAAGCACAAAGAGTAAAAGGTAGCTTCTTATGCTAATACTTACAAGTCTCGGTCACCTTCCATAACTTTTCTTTATTTTTGTATTTTTCTTTTGTCAGCCTTTGTTGCATTATGATATGACATTGTACAGTTATGCATTAAAACATGATTCTTTCTGGCATTTGATCTCTCTTTTTTAGTTTTCTTTTCTTTTCATGACTGTCGACTTTTATGATATTGGCATATGAAGCAACATTCACCTTCTTAGTGAAGCAATTGACAGCCACGACGATGATGTCGACTAGAATCTTTTGACGAGATTATTCCCAGAACATCTATGCCCCACGTATTGAAAATTTTGTGAAGATATGGAAGAAGCACGTAAGTCTTGACGACATAACTGATGCCATTCCCTTCCCATGGTGAACCAACAATATCCGATCCTCATTGATTAGCCTGGCTATTGCAGAACCATTATTATGTGTTCTTTACACACCCTTATGGACCTCTTTCAAGATGTTCCTAAGTGCGTCTTAATATGCTCATGTGAAAACATCCTTGAATTCTTGGAAATAACTCAACAGTCTTGCCTTATTTCTGCGGTGAGCTAAGTTTCGATCTTCATCTCTTTCCCAAGCTCACAATGTCAGCTGACCCTTTGTAAGCTAGGGTCTGTCTTTTATCTCATTCTGTCATCCTTTACGAATCAGAAGATAGACACAATCTCTGTCATCTTCGAAGTCCTGAGATCCCTCTAGACACATATCTTGCTTCAAAGGGCGTGGCATTGATATCTGGGGACCTACTGTGGGTACGAAGGCAAATTCCAGAGAATAAATGATATTAAGGATGATTATTTGTATAGGATGATCATGAATGTAAAATAAAAGAATGAAAGTCCAAATAATAAAAGAATCTATAAATAGAAGAAAATTTACTCAAAAAGATGCATTTCATTGAAATAAAAATCTTAGATCGAAACCTATTTCTCAAAAGAAGTCTTATCACCTCTAGATCTTAAGGCAATAAGTATGTTTTGAATATTACTCTATATTAGCTTTAAAATTACACGGATCTCTTCCACTGTCCCATTGTTCAAAACACTCCCAAGTATGTGAAGTTTGGAGGTGGGTGATATCGAGGTGGTGGTTGAGTTGGGTACGAATTAGAAGTATAGTGGCTTTTTGTTCCCACCACATGGGTTTCTAGCTCTTTTTTCTTCATAGGTGTTGCCCTTTTGAGCTCCCGGGGCCTTCCATTCTTCCATTTTTGATGGCATTCTCAATAAGTTCTCCTGATATTACGATGTCCGCAAAGTCCTTCGTGGCATTTCCCACTAGTTTGTCGTAGAATGATGCTTTCAACGTGTTGATAAAAAGGACCGTTATCTCAGTCTTAGTCAGTGGAGGTTCCACTTAGGCCGAGATATCTCTCCACCTTTGCGCATACTGTCTAAAGGTTTCTGAAGGCTTTTTCTCCATCATTTGCAAAGTCATCCGGTTAGGCACCATATCAGACACGTGTTTATACTGTTCGCAAAACGCGAACGCTGGGTCCTTCCATGATCTGATCCTTTCTCTCCTAAGCTGATTATACCATCGAAGAGCTGATCCGACAAGGCTGTCTTGAAAGCAGTGTATGAGCAGCTTATCTTCGTTCACATAACCGGTCATCTTTCGGCAAAACATGATGAGATGTGCTTTTGGGCATCTTATCCCATCGTACTTTTCAAAATCCGGTACCTTGAACTTCGGAGGCAGAATTAGATCGGGCACCAAACTGAGTTCTTTAGCACCTAGTGCAGAGAAGACTTCAGTGCCTTCTATCGCTTTGAGTCTTTCCTCTAAGCTCCTATACTTTTCTTGAGCCTCGTGATCATCGGTTTTCAACTTGGCTATTTCTGCTGGATCGTCCAAATCTGGAACGAGTGGATCAACAGGACTAGCTCCCGGGTTTGATACGAATATCCTTTGCCCCAGATTGGCAGGTGGTGCAGGTTGTTGCTCCAGGCCTGTAGGTTCCCATTGAGAGTACCCTCTTTGTCTTGCATGGGCGTGCAGTGGAGTAAATCCTGGAGGATGGGGCAGATCCTGATCGAGGTTAACTCTCGACTGAGGTTCCATAACGTCAGGGCTCTGCATAAGTCCCTTCCCTTTAACTAAAGCTGACATTATTTCCATCATTTTGGCCATTTGATCCCTTTGCTCGAGTGATTCCTCTCGAGATCTTACCATCAGATCTCTCATTTCCTGCTGTGATTTAGCCAACTGTTCTTGCAATTCTCTTTGGGCCCTTTCCATTATTTCAATTCTCTCATTGAATTCGGCCTCCATAGTTCTAGCTCTTAGCCGCATCTTATACGAATGGCATGATTCCAGACTCGTAGCGTCACAACTGCGGATCATACTGTTTCAACCTTAGTGAATGATTAAGGGACATGTACATGCAATGAATGGATGAATGAATAAATGTCAAATGAATGTCAGTCATGAATGAATATGCAAAAATTTGGTGTTAATTTCAAGATAGCCCCTATTTAGGCATTTTCTTAATCAAAAGCGTCTATTACACAACGTTTCGGTCACTCGTGTAATTGACTCCTCCATCAGAGACCTATTTTTGGCAACCAATCTCTAATCAACACCTTCCTAACAAGATGCCTACGATGGATGATGAAAAATAGAAATACAGACAAACATCCTTAGTTAGCACAACACTTATGAATAGAGAAAAACTGTGGAAAATCTAACAAATTAAGCTACTTGGTCCAATGGACCAGATTCCTTTGCATAACAAGCATAAATGTAAAAGAAACAGAAGGTGAGAGGTGTTTTTCCCGTGTACTTATTTTGGTGACTACTAAACGGGCGGAGGTTCCGCATGGCTCTAGTCAAGTGGCTCGTACGGTTCACTATATGCGGTTTCGATTCTAGATAGGTACTCGAATTGTTCGTACTGTCATCTGCTAAGATTAGTACGAAGCCTCGGTTATTTCCTATCACAAGCTTGCGAGTTCAATTCGAGGGATCACATTCACTTATGCCTATGCGGAGGGACAAGTTAACTCACGAAAGCATAAGTCATATGTATCCCGAAAGTATTCACTATGCTGTGCAGAGGGACGAGTTAACTCATGAAGGCATAGTGTCTAGTTTCACTTAAACGGACGGAGCCCGGGTAGAGAGCTTATGTTATGCAAAATGCAAGTGCACAGTGTGTGGGGAGAAACTGACAAACCTTTCATCTTATTTTAAAACTACGAAACTAAAACTATAAAAACTTAGAGCTGAAAAGCAAAAGATAAAACAAGTTAGAAAAATATTTACAATATGATGCAAATGCATGATTTTTTTTTTTGAAAACAAAATTTGAGGATCACAACTAAATATTAATTTGAACAAGGAAATTTGAAAATTTTGACAACACGCGTTTAATTCGACTCGACTCTCAAAATTTTAGTCCCCAGTGGAGTCGCCAGCTGTAGCGACGTAAAAATTTTGCTTTGGTCGCTAATTGAGGTGATTTATTGGAAATTTGAAAAACCGACTTTCGATTTTATTAAAAAGGGGAGTCGCCACCGATCCTTTTTTCTAGGTGTGATTGGACACCTAATAAATCATCTTTTTTGAAAAGAAAATTTATTTGAACAAAAATGAAGGCCAAATTTGGGTCTACGCGAAAATCCAGAGAAAAATAGGGTTTGGGAGTCGGTTACACACGAGGAAGGTATTAGCACCCTCGCGACGCCAAAAATTGGTATCTTGTTAAACACGCGTTGTCTTTAATTTCAAAGAACGATTTCAATTTAATATTTAATCATGATCCAATTGAAAAATGAGAATTTTTAAAACACGAAAATTTTGAAAACACGAAAAGTTTTGAAACCTGAATTTTTTTTTTAGAAAAACACGAAAAATTTTGGAAACACGAAAAGATTACAACACTAGAATTTTGACAAATTACATATCCTCATCTGCATTTTAAAAATAAAATTTGATCACTTACCAATAATCACAAAAATAAATATCCTATTTCAAAACACGAGAATTTTTAAATTTTTTGATTTTTTTAAAAAGACGTCCCATTTTTAACACGAGCCAATGATATTCACCCAACATAGCGATGAAATCAATGAACTTATGTTAAATCGATACGTTGCCTTATTTATTGAAATTAATTAGAAGAAAATAAAAATATTTCTAAAATAATAAAAAGAAAACTAATAATAATGTTGTAATAATATGTGATCTAAAATATATATTAAATTCAAAATGAGTAAATAATAATAAAAAGGGTAAGAATATACCGAAGTCCAATATTATGGGTTACTGAAATTAATCTATTTTCTCCTCGGGTTGCTGAAATGGGTCTTTGTTGGTGATCGTCACTGGATCAGATTGCCGCAAATAGAGTCGGGTTGACCCGACTATTTAAAAATTTATTTTTTTAAGACCAAATTTTTACATGGCCCAAATAAAATTCACATAAGGGCAAAAGATTCAAATCATTTCAACCTATTACAAAATAATCCTAACCCAACTAACTTAATATTTCAAACCAAACTAAACCCAACTCACTAATTTAAAATAATAATAATAATAATACAAACCAACCCAACTCACTAACTTAATAAACCCAACACAACCAACCCAACCCACTAACTTAACATATCACCCAACCCACTAATTAACCAAACTAAATTTAACCCATCAAACCTTACATAAACCAACCCATTAACTAAAATATTTCTTTTTTTTAATACTAAACCCCCCCCAAACAAACAAGTCTCCAACAGCAAATAAAGAAAGAAAGAAGAGATCCAAGCTTCAAGCCGCCGAACCCCTCTTTCTCCTTCCAACGTGTGCGCCACCAACAGCCATCATATGCACCGTGTGAAATCAAGCTACGGGTAGTTGAGGTTTGGTTTTTGGGGTGGCTGATAATCGTTTGGCTCGGGTATTTAGAGTGGGTTTCGGTTTGGGAGCTTGGCTGTGGTGTTAATGGTGGTTAATCCTTGGTTGCTTGATTGCTTGCCGGATATTGGAGTTTTTTTCTTGCTTAGATTGCTGAGTATTCCTCTCTTTTTTTCTTTTTTTTTTGCTGGATTTTTTTTTGCTCTTCACCACTATCAAATGGGGGGAATCCTCCTCTTGTTTTTTTTAGCCAAAAAAACCTCCCCAATGGTGTAGTTTTTTTTTCCTTTTATTTCTACCATTTTGCTTTTTTTTTATGCTATTTGCAGGTGGTGGGTGAAGAAGGAGCAGCCACCCATGTTTGTGGCCTGAAAATCTGGGAAGTGGGTGCCCCAAATCACGTAATCTGTCTGAAGCACCAAATCACAAATGCAGCAAAACTTTTGGGGCTAAATGTATTTTTTAGAAAATTTAGGGTTAAAATGTAATTTAATGAAAGTTTAGGGGTTTAAGTGAAATTTAAAAAATTTTAAGGGTAAAAATGAAATTTAGGAAAAGTTTAGGGGTCAAAATGTAATTTTTATTTTTTAATTTTTTTTTTTTGAAATTTTGAAAATTAAACACAAACTCTAGTCAGACAAAAATTTAGTGCTTACAGTTGAGATAGTGTTGGTGCTGGTGCAAGCATCGTAACCAGGTTCGGTCACCTCTATAACATCATGTTCCCTAGTAATAAAGTTGAACACTGCAAGCAAACAAAATAGTTGGAAGTAACTGAATTTGATGTTTGAAAAACTTAGGAATATTTAATAATTAGTGAAAATTAAGTAAGAAACTCACAGAGATCATCCTCAACGACGAATGTTTTATTGTTAGCCCATTTATCGTATAAATTAAAATTACTGGTAGGGACTTGCCAACCAGAGAAGCCTTTGTTAGAATTGAGTGACCCAAATCCTTATGTAAATAAAGTACAATGGTAAAATAAAATAAAAGTAAAATCAATATAGAACTACACTTCTTTTATTTTATTCTAGAATAAGGTTTTTTAAACCTTATTAAACTCTATCTATTTGATATTGATTAGAATAAGGTATTTCAATCTTACTACACTCCTATTAGAATATGGTTTTATAAGCCTATAAATAAACATAATCTACTCCTCTTGTAATTATCCGAATTCGACATAGTGAATTTTTCTTCTCATTTGCCTATAGTTTTTTTCCCGAAAGGGTTTTCACGTAAAAATTTGTGTGTTCTTTATTTTTATTTCTCTTTTCTTTGTGATATATTGTCATTACCAACATTCTACTTTTCAAAAATTGGTATCAAAGCTTTCAAGTTTTTCATCTTGATCATGGTAATGGCATCTTTGAAGTATAAAATTTCATTGTTGGATAGCAACACCAGATTTGCGTTGTAGCATATTAAGAGGCAAGAAGTTCCTGCACAGATGGATTTGGAGGATGCCCTGCTAGGGATAGATAAGATGCCTTCAATATTAACAGATAAAGAGAAGAAACGTAAAGATCAAAAGGCGTTAACATAATTACATTTGTATTTGTCTAACGAAATTTTGTAGGATACGATGAAGGAGAATACCGCCGCTACATTATGGAAGAGGCTGGAACAAATATGTATGTCTAAAACTCTAACCAGCAAGTTGCATATGAAGCAGCGTCTTTATGCTCATCGTTTGGAGGAAGGTGCGTCCATGCACGAACACTTAACAATATTTAAAGAAATTCTCTCAAACTTAGAGCCCTTGAGGTTCAGTATGATAAGGAAGATCTAGGGTTGATTCTACTTTGTTCGTTACCCCCCGTCTTATTCAACCTTTAAAGACACGAGTTTATATAGCCGCGAGTCTCTCAAAGTTGATGATGTTTATGATTCTTTAACCTTGTATGATAAGATGAAGCTTCTTGTGGTTAAAACTGACTCTCAGAGAGAGGGTCTCATTGTTCGTGGAAATAAGATCGAAATGTTGATGATGATTTTAGAAGGACACAGGAACGGAATCCTCGCGGTAAATCTAAAAGTAGATCGAAATCTTCAAATAGAGGTAAAACTTGTAACTTCTACAAGAAAAAAAATGCACATTAAATCTAAGTGCTGTAAACTACAGAACAAGATCAAAAGGGAGGCTACGAATCAAAAGGGAAAACAACCAGAAAATTCAAGTGAAGTTGATGTTGTAGAAGACTACAATAATGGTGAACTTCTAGTCGCCTTTGTCAACAATTCTAAAGTGAGCAGTGAGTGGATCCTTGATTCGGGTTGCACCTTCCACATGAGTCCCAGTCGGGATTGATTTACAACTTACGAAACAGTGTCTGAATGTGTTGTTTTGATGGGAAATAATGCTTCATGTAAAATCGCAGGTGTTGGAACAATTAAAGTTAAGATGTTTGATGAAGTTGTCAGAATACTTAGTGACGTATGACATGTTCTAGAATTGAAGAGAAATTTAATTTCGTTGAGTACTTTTGATTTAAAAGGGTACAAATATATAGCTGAAAGTGGGGTTTTAAAGATTTCCAAATGTTCCTAGTTGTGATGAAAGGGCAGAGAAAGACTACCAAGTTATATGTTCTGCAGAGTTCTATTGTTACTGGTGATGCAGTTATCGTTTCTTCTTCCTTATCAGATAATGATATTACTAAACTTTGGCATATACGCCTAGGGCATATGAGTGAGAATGGCATGGCAGAATTGAGGAAAAGAAGACTTCTTGATGGGAAATAAATTTGCAAACTGAAATTTTTTGAGCACTGTGTTTTTGGGAAGCAAAAGAGAGTTCGATTCACTAAATGAATCTATAACACGAAGGGAACGTTGGAGTATATTCACTCTGATTTGTAAGGGCCATCAACAGTGCCTTCGAGAGGTGGAGCTAATTATATACTAACTTTTATTGATGATTTTTCCAAAAGAAGTTTGAGCGTTCTTCCTGAAGCAAAAAATCGATGTGTTTTCTGTATTTAAGTCTTGGAAAACTATGATTGAAAAATAGATGGGAAAACAAATAAAATACATCCACACAGACAATGACTTAAAGTTCTATTCTGATGAGTTTAATAAACTGTGCAAGTCAGAATGGATCGTGAGACACTTAACAGTTCGTCATACTCCACAGCAAAACGGCGTTGTAGAACAAATGAACAGAACGATCATGGAGAAGGTTTGATGTATGTTGTCAAATGCCAACTTACAAAAGTCGTTTTGGGTCAAAGCAGCCTCTACTGTATTTTTTTGATCAACAGATCTTCATTTGTTGCCATTGAGAAAAAGACTCCACAAGAGGTATGGTTTGGTAATCCTGCTGACTATTTTAATGTAAAGATCTTTGGGTGTCTTGTGTATGCTCATGTTGATAATGGAAAATTGGAACCGAGATCCATTAAATGTATTTTTCTTGGTTATAAAGCTGGTGTAAAAGGGTATAAGTTATGGTCTCCTGAAAATAGAAAAGTTGTGATTAGTAGAGATGTTGTTTTTTATGAAACTACTATGTTACCTAACTTATCTCTTAAAGACTTTTCCAATAAATAAAATCAAAAGCAGGTAGAGCATTAGATTAATCCAGAATCTACAACAGAGTCGACTCCTCAAGCTAGTACAAAAATTCAGAATAGAGTTGCTTATTCACCACAACACTCTATCGTTAAAAACAGAACTAGAAGAGAAATTAAACCTCTAAAAAAGTATGCCAGGGCTGATCTAGTTGCTTATGCTTTAAATGTTGCTGAAGATATAAATGCAAACTAAGAGCCATCTAATTATTTTGAGGCGGTTAGCTGTAAAGACTCAAAAAAGTGAATGTTTACTATACAAGAGGAGATGAAATCACTCCAAAAAAATAGAACATGGGATCTTGTGAAACTTCCTAAAGGTAAAAAGGCTGCTCGTTGTAAATGAGTGTTTAAAAAGAAAGAAGGGACTCTAGGAGTTGAAGAACCCAGATATAAAGTAAGGTTTGATGCAAAGGGTTACAGTTAAATTCTAGGAGTGGACTTCACAGATGTGTTCCGTCCAGTTGTGAAGCATAGTTCAATTCGAGTTTTACTTGGTATTCTAGCCATGCATAATTTAGAGCTTGAGCAGTTAGATGTAAAAATTGCATTTTTGCATGAAGAACTTGAGGGGGATATTTACATGCAACAACCAGAGGGTTTTACAATCTCAGAAGAAAATGACTATGTTCGCTTGTTGAAAAAGTTATTTTTCGGTTTGAAACAGTCACCAAGACAGTGGTACAAGAGGTTTGATTCCTTTATGACTTCTCATGATTTCAAAAAAAGTAGCTTTTACAGTTGTGTTTACTTTAAGAAAAAAAGTAATGGTTCTTTTATGTATCTGCTCATTTATGTTGATAGCAACGAAAGATAAAGGAGAGATAAGAAAGGTTAAAGCCAACTAAGTGAAGAATTTGAGATGAAAGATTTGGGACCAGTAAAGAAGATACTTGGTAAATTGTACCTAAGTCAGAAGGGGTACATTGAGAAAATTCTTTGCAAGTTCAATATGCAAAGTGCTAAGCCTATTAGTACTCTTTTAGTAGCCCATTTCAGACTTTCATCGGCTTTGTCTCCATAATCAAATGATGAGATTGAGTACATGTCACATGTTTCATACTCTAATGCAATGGGCTCTCTCATGTATGCTATGGTATGTTCATGTCCAAATTTATCATATGCAGTTATTGCAGTTAGTAGATACATGGTGAATCCCGGTAAAGAACATTAGAAAGCAGTTCAGTGGATTTTAATATACTTAAGAGGTACTACTGATGTTTGCTTACAGATTATATGAACTAGAGATAGAGTAATTGGTATGTTGATGCTGATTTTGCTAGAGACCTTGATAGAAAAAGATTTCTCATAGGTAATGTCTTTACAATCAGAGGTTGTGCAATCAGTTGGAAAGCCACTTTGCAAACTACAGTTGCTTTGTCTACCACTAAAGCTGAGTACATGGCGATTAATGAGGCTTGTAAAGAAGCTATTTGGTTGAAGGGACTCTTTAGTGAACTCAATGAAGACCTTCAAATCAATACAATATTTTGTGACAGTCAGAGTGCCATTTTCCTTACAAAAGTTCAAACGTTTCATGAGAGAACAAAACACATTGATGTTCGGTATCATTTTGTTCGTGATATTATTGCTCGTGGTGATATTGTTGTGAGCAAAATTAGTACTCATGAAAATCCTACAGATATGATGACTAAGTCACTTCCTATAACCAGGTTTGAGCATTGCTTAGACTTGGTTGGTGTTCATTGTTGAAGTTAAACCCTTAAGGGGTTTTATGAAAGAGGTGGAGAACTTGTTCGTTGAGAGTTCGCGATGAAAAATTTGTTCATTGATAATTCGTGTCAAATTGGAGATTGTTAGAATTGAGTGACCCGAATCCTTATTTAAATAAAGTACAATGGTAAAATAAAATAAAAGTAAAATCAATATAGAAGTACACTTCTTTTATTTTATTCTAGAATAAGGTTTTTTAAACCTTATTAAACTCCATCTATTTGATATTGATTAGAATAAAGTATTTCAATCTTACTACACTCCTATTAGAATATGGTTTTACAAGCCTATAAATAGACAGAGTCTACTCCTCTTGTAATTATTCGAATTTGACATAGTGAGTTTTCTTCTCCTCTGCCCGTAGTCTTTTTCCCGAAAGGGTTTTCACGTAAAAATCTGTGTTCTTTATTTTTATTTCTCTTTTCTTTGCGATATATTATCATTACCGACATTCTATTTTTCACAGTCTCCTACCGTATAAGTTGTAGAAGCATACGTGGTTAGAGTTGAAGCCAAAACTACAAAAATTACTGCCATAGTCAGGCTGCTTTTCCTACCCATTTTCTTTATTACCTTTTCTGATTTCAATGCCTCCATGATTTCATTGTCTCTCCTTTTTTGCGCTAATTTTGTGCTGCATGGGTTGTTTATATAGGGAGTGTAGAAGAGTCATAAATTTGTGGTAAACTATTGAAACAAGCTCTGGGTGAGGGCCTCTAATAAACTACGTTATTTTCCAGCAAATGTTTGGTTGAATGGATCAATAGAGATATAACATTCTTTGAATAAACAAAATTTACCGAAAAGATGATAATTTTCGGTATTTGGACGATACTATGTAAAATAGTTTTTCTTGTTTAATTTTTTTTTTGAAATTATTATTTGAAACTTGTTTTTAATAATATAATGACAATCTAAATTATATTTGTTATAGAATATTATAGAAGGAATTTTCTCTTGACAACAAATATGCATTTTATAATAAGACTATTTTAAGGTAAATAATATGTAAACATGTTTAATTAAATTTTAATTTGAAATTAGAGATATAAGGAGACATTGAGATTAGAAGAGATAATAGAATCTAAATAAGATTTAAACAAGACCTGTTTGTGAACTCGATTGCTAAAAAACTATGATATGATTAATGTATGATCTTAGTAACTTTAAACTATAAGTGTTTCTTCTTCTTTTCTTTTCCAGATTAATCAGATATTTGTATATGATTAGATAAGAAGAAGAAGAATATAATATGCGGACAAGTGAAGACAAAAATGGTGGTGTTAAAGGTAAGGATGGAAGATAGAGAGAGTGAGGAACAATTTCTTCACTCAATTTCCTAGGGTTTATAATTATAGCACAATTGGACTGTCTTACCTCTATGGGTTGATACATCATAACCCACCTACTACTCTACTGCTGAAATGATAAAGTAATGAAACGAGTTTTTGGCAGGTCCTCACACCTTAAAGCCTCCAGCTCGACCGAATTGACAAAATTAGTTTCTACTTATTAAACCATAGATGAAAGCAATTAATGCTTTATTTATTCATTTGTGTATGTATATATACCAAAAAGAGGTTGTAAATGTACTTTAAAAAAATAAGTATATGTATAGTATCCTACTGTGGGGTAATTAAAGAGGCATGCATGCATGCATCTCCACTTTCAATGGGATGAGGTGTTAGCATGCAGATGAAGTGATGCATTAACGATAAAGTAGTTGGAATAGGTAGCTTTTGAAACATAAAGTGCTATAGCTTGGGTTGGGATGGCTATTGTGGAGCAGCTCTGGCTCAGGCTCAGGCTCAGCCAGCTCCATGCCTGTAAGTAGCAGGTAAAAAGAGTTGGGGCATTCCATGCCATATCTATCCTATTATTCATCTAGCTCAGGTGAACCCTACCTTGCATCAACCTAAGGGTGAGGAGACATACAGGTAGGCCTAGCCAATGGCTTCAATTTCAAACTTATGAAATTTTGTTTTTCTTTATACAAGTGAGCAATTACATTATAATAGAGAAGGGGGTTAACAATCACAGAGTTTAAACCTTGAATCTCATACCAATAAATTTGAAACCCACACAAATTTGCTACTCAACCAAAGGTGTGATTGGCAAAAATAAGATTCTAGATCTCTTAAGTGAACCGTTTATTAATATTTTACAATTTGTTATCCTATACACCCTAATAAGTGAAAAAACTTCACAAACAACACTAAAATGATATAATTTATTTTTATATTGTAGTAAAATAATAATAAAATAATAAAAAACACTTAATATCATTATGGCTCTGCTTATGACAAAATAATTACCCTTGAAAATTATATTCATTTTGTTCACCATATATCTAATTATATACAGATGTGAAGTCAGAAAATTTTTTTAGGGAGCGAAATTAAATTGTAATTTTTATAATAGTAAAAATGTAATTTTATCATTTTAATAGCCTCTATATTTTTAATTTTTAAAGGATTAAATAAAATATTATCATTTTAAGGGGACAAAGTACAGTTTTACATTTACTAATTTAAAATTTTAAAAATTTCAAAGAACCGGAGAATTTTAAAAATTTTAATATATAATTAAGCTCTAGATAAGAGGGCAGAGAGGGGGCAAGTAGGCTGGCCCCTTAAAATAGGAATCTTTTTTATTTAGACCCTCAAATTTCATAAAATTATAAGTTAAACATGGTGAAATTATAATTTGGCCTTTAAAAATACTAAAATTTCAATTTAATCCTTTTAAAAATATAGTCTAATACAGTAATGAAATTATATTTTAGCTCTCATCAAAATATTTTAGCTCTCATCAAAAATATATAATTTAATATCGACCCCCTAAATTTTTTTTTTAACTTCTCCCCAGTTCTAGGTTAAATATTAAGATGTATGTGAATAGACTCTTCTTGGGAAAGGGTTCAATCTTAAAACATTACCTTTTAGTTGTTTTATTAAACATTTCATATAAAAAGTAGTAAAAATGAAAACACTATTATATTAATATTCAATCCTTTATTAAAGAGGACTTTATGTAATTTTTTTGATCGAGTTTATATCAAATTGACTTATGACACCAACTCAATCAAACATATTATACAAGTACTAGATACGTTAAGACTTGTCTAATAACAAAAATAAATTAGTTTAAAGGCCTAAGACTTTGAGTACTATTTAGGTTCAAGTTGTAACTATATGTCTTCCATATGTGGGTTAGTTAGTTAATTTGAGGTGAGTTAAGTTGTATACTTTGTTAAATTTGTTACTTAATTTATTACTTGTAATGATTTTTTTTAAGAAAAAGTATTACTTGTAATGTTTGTTCTAATTAGAACTAATATTATTGTTGTAACGCCCTAATTTTCGGGAATTCTGTGAATGTTGGCAAAATTTCATGCTTTAATTTTGTCATTTGTGAGTGAAATTATGAAATAGGACCTATGTGAAAATGTTTGAAAATGCTATAGGCTAAATTGAAGTGACCAAATAAATAGGAGTGCAAAATAGGAGGATTTGCATGACAAACCTCCCATTTTACATGAAGTGGCCAGCCATCATGTTGTTGTAGACAAAATGTACACTTGATATCCATAATTTATGGTACAAATTGATACAAATTGATAATGGGTTAGGTAAATGTTTCATGATAATGGGTTAGGTAAATGTTTCATGATAAGAATTTCATGTCTTTTGTATTAAAGAATTAAATGGATGAAATATAAAGTTTTATTAAAAGAAAAAGGGGTGAAAAGAACAAAGTTTTGTCCATCTTTGTTCATCATAGCTGAATGTTAGAGAAGAGAAAGGAGAGGAGAAAGCTCTTGAGTGTTCGGTCACTTGGGGAAGAAAATTGAAGGTAAGTTCATGGTAGTTGGCTTCTATCTTGATGTTCATGAGTTCTTCTTGATTCTACCTTAACTCTTGAAGCATATTTTGGTTCTTAATTGTGTTGTGAGCATTTAGTCATGAATTAAAATGAAGGAAATGGTTGTTGTTTCATGTTCTTTTGATGAAAAAAATGGAAGATAGGTGAAGTTGAGCCAAACAAATGAGCATGCATGTGCCTTAGATGTTAAAGGGAAAAATCAGCTAACATGTTGTGCTTTAAAATGATGAAATGGAGATTATTCTTAAGTAAAATCATAGATATGTGATGATTGATTGGTGATATACATGTTTAAATAACATGTATGCAAGGTATGTGTGAAAGAGTGATTTGGTAATAAATCTGCTTGGGACAGCAGCAGTAACGTGACTTTGGAAAATCACCATAAATTGTGGGAGATGAATTAGAAGCTGAATAAATTATGTAATTAAAGCTTATTGAGTCTAGTTTCTAATGAAATAAACAAGAACATATTTTGAATTCTGTACAATGAGAAATTTGATTCGTAATGAAGAGTGGTCAGATTAGTCAAACAGTGAAACATGGGAAACTTTGAGAAAAATCTGGTATTGATTGGCTAAACCAAAAATTCTGAAAATTTTATGGATAGAATATATATGAGTCTATTTTTAGGGAAAATTAACGGAACTTGATTTGGAGTTTCGTAGCTCCAGTTATAAATAATTTAGTGACTGTTACTCAAGAAGACAACTTGCAGTGAAATTATGATTATGTGGTAAATATTGACAAAAATTTGTTAATGAGTTGCTTATTGATTTCTTATAAGCTTACTATGATCTGTAGGTGTGGTTGGCCGAATATTGTAAGGGGTTAATACGTAGTTTGTATTTGAATAGTTAGATTAACGTGTTAGTAATCCAATTGTAGGCGGTTCGTGTGTGGATCTCGTCAGCATATCGTCGCAAACAGGTGTGTAACTAACACCCTCTTTCTTAGTCTAGATCGGCAAAAGCCGAAAAGCCGAAATGCTGAAAACCGGTATTTTGTAGATTTACGAGTGTACGAATGCTCGTGAGGTAAATCGATTAATGTTTTTGGTAAGCTGCAATGTTTAGACTGCAAAGTGCATGATTTCTGTGCCCTCGATATTTTTGGGCTTAATGGGCCAAAATTGGAATGATGGGCCAACGGGCCCAATTCGGTAAGAACCCTCGGTACGTGATTCTGTTAGTACGTGAAAAGTAGGAATATGCATGAAAAACCCTAAAATAGATAAATTACTGAAATACCTTTAAAAGTGAAAAATTTACAGTTTTACCCCTAAGAGATAAATTACCGAAATACCCCTAGGGTTAAATTGACCTAAATGCATGTTTGACTGTTGTTATTTACTGCATGCCATGTTGTTATTATCTGATACATGGGACTGGGATATTGACGGAGGAAGTACTGAAAGTGGCTTGTCCACGTACTGGAGGCTTTGCCTCAATTTACTGTTAACGCAAGGCTGCAACTGTGGAGTGTTGGGCTGGGTGGGTTGAGCTATTCCCTACATGGAGTGTATGGCAGGTACGGGTGGAGTGTAGTGGTTGGTGGGTTGAGTAGTCTCCCCAAATGGGCTTGCATATGTTATTGATGTTGCATGTATTTTGAAATGGGCCTATGGGCCATACTGTTATCTGAATAAGGGGCTAAGGCCCAGTTTATTGTAATCTGAAAAGGGCTCTAGCCCAGTACCACTGTTACCTGAATGGGCTTAGGCCCAATAGGCTTGAGCTGGCTTGGGCTTTGAATGGGTTTTCCTTACACACTGAGTTTCCCCAAACTCACCCCTTTTATTTTCATCCACGCAGGAAATCCCCAACCATAGTGGGCTTGGAGCTGTGAGGGAATTTGGAGTGGCCACCCGTTCTGAAAGTTTGATTTTATTATGGTGAACTAGACATCCTTTTATTTACGTTTGAAGTTTTGGGTTTTTAAATGTAATAAGGCCGCTTAATTATTTTAATGGTTTTAATATGTATTACTAAGATAGGTATTACTTATTTTAACTGTTGAAATTGGATAGCTTTAGGGCGCGTTTTCAAAAACAACAGTTGATTTCAAAATAACACGACAACAAGCAAAGCTTCCGCAATGAAAGTATTTTCCAAAATTAATCACTTTTCTTAAAAATGACTTAATCAAATCGGTTTCCTAGAAATATCCATGACGTTAAGGTGTGGCAATGACGGTATGCATGTCTAGGATTGGATCCGAAGGGAGCTTGGTACTTAAGCAGTCCGATGGACTCACCACCTCTTTTCCGGTTTCCTACCTGGTGCACAGCTTCCATTCACTTTAACCTATAATGAAATTATCTTTTAAAACACTAAATAGGTTTTTCTGGATCAACAATATAAAATGTTTTTTAACGCTTCGATGTGGCATGTCGGATCCAGCCATAACGTCTAGGCCGGGTTTGGGGTGCTATAATTGTATTTAAAAAAAACTCGGGATAATGTCATATTGGGTATTTATATATTTATAAAATATCTAATGTGGTATTTAAATAATCAATATATGTTTTATTATGGTACTTGTTGTTAACATTATTAGTGAATTACTTAATAAATAAATAAATACTGAACTTATATAAGCAAAAATGTCACATTCTCTAATATTTAAGTAAATGGCCATCTTCTCCAAAGAGTTTTTCATTTGAATAATATTTTTAATTGATTTTTAAATAATATTTTTTTATTATCCATGAAAGTACTAGTATTTTCATGTAAGTTTAGTATTTACTTCTTTTTTGTTAACCACGGGCTTAGTTATTTGCTTTTTTATTTAACTATTTCTGTTTTATTAATTTTATTTTTCATATAATGTTATATTATTCATGCAGACTTGATGATTTGGAAAAGAAAATTATACGTGTCGAATTTTCATTAGCAAGTTTAGCAGTTCACTAACAATGTTAACACCAGATACCATAATAAAACACATATTGATAGCTTAGGTATCACATTAGACATATTCAAAGTACAAATACTATATTAGATATTTTATGAAAGTACAAGTACCGATACATACTAACAGTTCAAGTATCACATTAGACATTTTAAGAAAATACAAATACCAAAAGTGACGTTATCCAAAAAATTTTAATGACTTTTTTTTAAAATATATATATAGTACATATTTTATTGTTTAAAATAAATATAAATGTATAAATATTATTTTTTTTAAAAGGAAAAATCATTAATTTATTCCATGAATGAGACCATATGATTTGGGAAAAGAAACAAAAAACACCCGTCGTATGCGGTAACGAACAAGTAATATACATATATATATATAAAACTTAAGACAACAAAAATCCAAACCAACTCATGAAATCATTTATTATTATGAAATACTCTCCAAACAAAAACAAATTAAGAAGTCGATGAAGAGCCACTCACTTTCTAAGACAACATAGATACCTACAATATAGATCTACAAACTAAAAAGAGAGAAAGTACATGGAGCGAATGAGGAGAAGAAAGAAAAAGAGGGTTGGTGGGAGGGAGAAACAAGAGGGCGATAGCCAACCTGAAAGCTGGCACCGTAGTTGGACAAAACAAAAGAGAAGCAAACGATTGAAGAAAAAAGAGATAAGTTTTTAGAGTTTTTTTAATATTCTAATTATGTATTATATATACAGATTTAATTTAATATAGTTAATAATGCGTGATAAAACGAAGCAGTTGTTGAGAATCAAACAACATTTGTGAATGGTGCCTAAGGCAGTGAGCACTCCTTCAACTACCAAATGAAAATAATAAATAAATAAAAACACAAGAAGATTATTTATGTAGCTCGATTTCTTTACGTCTACGGAGCTTAATTCAAAAATAAATATCCACTCTTTTTAGCAATTACAATAAGTGATCTTAATCTATCACATACCGATGACAACTTTCCTCTCCTTTGCACCTTGAAGACTCGATACTCTCACTATTAAATTCATCCATTGTGAGTTCAAAAAATAAAACCACAACATAAAGGTTTTATTATCAATATGTACTACTATAATAAGGTTCCTTACTTGGAACATATTAAGTGCTTAATTTTCTCCACACATATTAAGTGTTTATATAAAAAAGGTCTATTATAATCCTGATAAAACAACCACATTATAAGTTGAATACAATAAAATAATAATAAATAAGGATTGTTGGCAACCAAGTGTTTAGTTATTCAATCCAATCCAACTTCCTTGATTCAAAAGATTAGATAAAGGTAATTAGATTTGATCTAATCTCCAAAATATGTTTCCCCAATTGATATAATCTCCATTGATGAGCTAGATATTGTTTATAAACTCAACATAGGCCCTATAAAACGTTCAATAAATTGTCAACACTTTAAATATAGAAAAGTCTCTATACAGATTTGGTAGTCAAGGGAGTGAGTACACCCTCTTACATCAAATTGCTAATTTTATTTTTTTTGGTGAAAAAAAAGGATGAATAACATCAGTTACAAGACAAACATTGTCCTTATCTTTCTATAAGAAATCTAATATTTCTTTAGGGGCCTCATTAAGGACTTGTAAGCTTGATTTCCAGTTTAAACTGAGTTTAGCTTCACAATCTGCAACCAAGTTTTGACTTCTTAGAATGAACTTAATCCTCCATGTCCCTTTCGTTTTCATAATACGTTGAGTCCTTCGAAGCACAGTGGTCCCAAAATCCTCTAAACTCAAGTCGGTTAAGATTTGGGCTACTTCAAGGATATCAGTCAAGATAATGGCTCGTCTGTATCCCTTATTTAATAGAATAAGAATTCCATCAAGAATGTTCCAAACTTCAGCCTCGAATGGCGAACACAGCCCTAAGAAGCGGTTGTAGCCCAATATCCAATTTCCATCCTGATCTCTCACCACACCTCCTGTAGCTGCGTATCCAGAATCTCTAGCCACGACTCCATCGGTGGATAAAAAAACCTAAGTATCATCTGAGAAAAAAGTTAAATTAGATCTGGGGTTAATCTTTTTGCATCCACCAACCTATGAAGTATATTGACAGCTCAGCGGCTAGAGACTTTAATTACTTCTGTTGTGGTCTAGAAAATATTCTAAAATATAAAAAGCTTTTTATTCTTCCAGAGACACCAAGCGGTTAAACCAAATAAGCATAACCAGGTGAATCATTTTCCCTGCACTCTTTCATGAAAGCAAAGATTAAGTAATAACCAATCTGAAAAGGATGTAGAAAAGAACCTTTGTTTTAGTTGTTTTGGGGTCATAAGATTCCACACATTCTTTGCAGACGGACAGTCACGAAGGACATGAGCTAAATCTTCAACTGTACTTCCACACAAGGAGCATGACGCACTATGTTCGATTCCTCTTCTAATACGTTCTGAATTAGTGAAGAGCTTTTCTTGAGAGGCAAGCCAAAGAAGTACTCCCACCCTCTGAAGTCCTAAATATTTCCAAATAGGCTTCCAAATCTCATTTTTATGATTCCAAAAAGCCTATTTTAAAGTCTAATAAGCGCTATGAATAGAGAAAGCTCCTGAAGTTGACCAAACCCAAATCACCCTATCCGAACCTGAACCTGAATGTGGGGGAGGGATACTACTGATCCTACTTATCACATCATCAGGTAGCCAAGCACGAAACATGTCCAGATTCCAACTCCCATCCGATTTGACAAACTCCCTAACACAACAATTCAAATCAAGGTTATTAAAAAATGAAAATTTCGAGATTAAGGAGCCCATACCTAGAATCCAAGGGTCTTTCCAACAACGGGCAGTAGAACCATCTTCAAAAGACCAAATTAGGTTTTCACAAAGTGACGGCCATATCATAGACAGAGATCTCCACAAATGGGAGCATTGAGTTTTACTGATAGAGTCAGGGAGCTGATCCTTCCATCTATACTTGGATCTGAGGACTCGAACCCAGAGAGCGTCACTCTTAGAAATGAGACTGAATCCAATCTTCATAAGGAAAGACTTGTTTTGGTCATTCAGGTTTCTAAAGCCAAGCCCACCTCAAGCACATAGCTGACATATAGAATCCCACCCTACTAAAGAAATTTTAGGGTGATCCTCAATATGTCCCCAAATAAATAAATTGCCTGACTAACCTCTCAATATCCGAGCACGCCCCTTTTGGAATCATTAAGGATTGCATAAAATAATTTGGAATGGAAAGGAGAACTGACTACGCCAAAGTGATCCTTCTTGCTAAAGAAAGCTTCTTCGCATCCCAATTTTTTAATTTTCTCCTAACCTTATCAATAACAAAGCTCAAAGTGTTGTTGGTAACCCTTTCGTGGAGAAGAAGAACCCCTAAGTATGTGCCAAGATTCTGCACTTCTTGGAACCCAAACATTTGAGCAATTTGATTATGATCAGCAACTTCAGTATCTTTGGAAAAGAAAATGTTACTTTTCCTAACACTGATTTTGTGCCTCTAGCTCTCATAAAACTGATTAAGAATGGTATCTAACAATCGGGCCTGCTCCAACTGGGCTTTACAGAAGAGCACCAAGTCATCAGCAAAAAATAAATGCAAAATTGTAGAACCATTACTAGATAACCGAATTGGTTCCCATTTACCAATATCCATTTTAGTCTGAATTATATGCCCTAACCATTCCATGCAAAGGACAAAAAGGTAAGGTGATAAAAGACATCCTTGAAGGATTCCTCTTACCGATTTAAACTTCTGAGTAGGCACTCCATTCCATAGAATTTGCATAGAAGAGGAGGAAATAATAGATATAATCACTCTTCATAAAAAGAAAGGAATCCCAGTCACAATCAACGAAGTAGAAATAAATTCTCAACTAATTCTGTCGTAAGCTTTTTCCAAGTCTAACTTAATAGCCATCCAATTTCTCCCTTTCTGCTTGCATCGCATAGAATGAATTACTTCTTGCGCAAGGATGATGTTGTGAGAAATGTTGCGGCCAGTTATAAAACCAGCTTGTTCTTGAGAAATTAACTTAAGAAAGATTACCTTAAATCGGTTTGCAATCACTTTCATAACCAACTTATAAAACACAGAATACAAGCTGATGGGTCGAAATTGGCTGAAGTCGTCGGGACTTTTTTTTAGGAATTAAAACAAGCAACGTGTTATTTAGCTCCTGTTCGATTGGTCTTCCAGAAAAACCACCTTTAACCCATTAGCACACATCACCACCAAAGGTGTCCCACTGACTTTGGAAAAAATGCACGTGATAACCATCCATTCTAGTCACTTTCAGAGGTGTCATATCAAATAACGCCCTTTTGATTTCCTCATTTGTGATATCAGTTTCTAAAAAAGTAATTTCTGAAGAAGTAATTTTAGGAAAACCAAAGCTAAGAATGGCTCCTAAAGTAGGAGGAGTCTCACCATAGAGCCTTTCAAAGAATTCCACCGCCTTATTTAGCAAGATATCTTGATCAGAACACCATTCCCTATTGTCGATACATAAGGCTGTGATACAATTGAATTTCCTTCTCTTTAACGTTCGACTATGATAAAATTTTATGTTTCTATCACCCAGTTGAAGCCAGTCACAACGAGTCTTTTGTCTCTAAAGTAAGTCTTCATGATCAAGCACGTTTTCCAAATCATCTCGGATTTCCAACTCTTTTTGGGCAAACTGACCAAAGGGACAATGATCAATAGCCTTTCAAATATTATCCAAAGATCTCGTAAGATGTCGCTTGTGAGTATCCAAAAAACCATACACATTCCTATTCCAAATTTTAACATCAGAAGTAAAATTAGATAGGGAATCAAACATATTACCAGTAAAATTCCACTTCTCCCTGACAAAAGTAGGAAAGGTGTTGTGTTGCGTCCATCCTGCTAAAAATCGAAAAGGTCTTCCTTTTGGTGTGCCAAGGTCAGGTTTAGTAGAAAGTAGGAGAGGTCGATGGTTAGACTTAATACGCGTGAGGTGTTGTACTAAACACTGCGGGAAAGTTGACATCTATTTGTCATTTGCTAAAGCCCGATCTAATCTGACAAAAGTGTCGCCTCGTTGCCAAGTAAAGGAGGGACCGCTATAACCTAAATCTTGCAAGCATAAGACTCAACAAAGTTACCAAATAATGCACATCTCTTACCTACAGAGAAGGAACTTCTCTTGTTCGCAGCTGATAAAATGGCATCAAAGTCTTCCATAATTAACCAAGGAATATTAGGAGTTGGGGAAACAGATTTTAACCCCTCCAAAAGAGACTTTCGTTTTAACCTGTTAGGGCTACCATACACAAAAGAAATGAAACAGATTTATTAGGAATACCATTTTCAACGCAAAGAAAAATAAATTGGGGATGACTTTTAATAATTTGAATTTGAATAGAATCCTTCCATCCCACCCAGATGCCACCTGAAAAATCAACAGCTCAACCCGATAAGAATAATTAAAACCCAATTGCTCAATAATAAGATTAGCTTTTTTATCGCTAACTCTCGGTTCAACCAAGAAAACAATATCAGGTCTATGTTCTGTGTTGTATTCACGAAAAGCTCGAATGAAATTCCTGCTAGAACTCCCTTGGCAGTTCCAAGAAAAAAATTTAAGATCTAAGTTCATAAAAAAAGAAAGACAAATAAAATAAAATAAAAAACCAAAAGGCAGTAATAAAACTAATAGAGACAAAGCAAACCAAAATCAGCTGCCTTGCTCTCCAAGGAGATTATCTCATTCTTTTTGTTCATCATTATTGGCAATAGTTCCAGAGTAGAATTCCTCCTTAGAAATCGTCGATAAGCTCTCAGCCAGGTATTCCATGGATTTTTTTAGCGAGACCCTTTAAGAGCTAGCATTTTTGAAATGAACATTGCTTCCATGCAAGATTTTATTCTGTTTATTAGCAACAGACCTGCCCCTAAATTTGTTTACTTTTTTCGATCTGAAAAATCCCACCGGAATCTAGACTAGCAAGTTATGCAAAGAATTTGAGTTATTTTGGCCATTTTTGGGTCCAAAAAAAGTCATCGCCGAGTGCTTGGCGGAATCAAGATTTCTCACTTCCACCACTTCAGCTCCTCTATTGTTCTTTTTTGAATTCAAGATATGCTTATTTGTAGACTCCCCCCTAGTAGGAAGAATCACTACAGCAATACTGGCCACACGTTCCTCTACACTGTTTTGGCTATTGTTTTCCAGTCCAACAGGATTTTTCTAGCCTACTCCCTGTTCACCATGGTCCATCAGCATCTGGGCCAGACCTAAGCCCAATCCCGATGTACTTTTTTCAAAATTCGATGCATTTCTTTTGTCCCTATTCAGGTCCCGGCTGGGCTCGAAGGTCAGTCCATTATTTTCTTTAATAACCAGGCCTGATCCAGATTCAGGGCCTGCTACTTTTTGTTTTCCTTTATTGGATTTCCTATTTAATTTATTCAATCCATTAAAATGCGGGTCAACATTCTTTTTATACTGATTTTCAGAAACGATTTATTTCCCTTTAGTACTTTTAAAATTACAAATGTTTTCTACATGTCCATACCTCCCACAATGAAAGCAGATAGTAGATAATGATTAATATTCCACCTTTTGGGACCTACCATTGATCAATATTTATGATACCAAGGGCGTTTCTAGATTAACATAGACCGCCAATCTAGCAAAGTATCCTCGCGTCCTACTGTCGGTGTTCAAATCAAGCTTAACCACTTTACCAACCAATTCCCCGATTTCAGTAATGATTTTATGATTATATAAGTAACTAGGTAGAGCCGAGAATCGGATCCACGCCATCACTACACTCGGATATGCCTGAGAAGGGTCGAAGGCCATTATCCACAGCTGAACTATCAAATACTAACCAAATATGATCCATGGCCCTTCGGATAGGGTCTTTTCGTAATCCATCTTGTTTTGAAATTTCATCAGGAAGTAACCATTCTCAATGATGTGCATGGAAGCTGTGGGTCTCCACATACTGTAAATTTTTTTCTGCAAAACCATAAAACCAATATTCCGCCCTAGAAGTTTTAAAATCATAGTATTATCCATACCTTGAATGAGGATTTGATGGATTTTGTCCGAGAAAGTTATAGAATGAACACCATTCACAACAGACTTTTGAATGTCCCCTTCCAAAATATCAATAGCCTCCTTTTCATCCAAACTGTTAAAGACATCTTTTGAGGATTGTCTAACAAGTTTTTCTCTCCAAGTAGCGGGTTGTCCTGAGGGCGAATCAATCATCATTCCATTGCCCACCTCTTCTTCCTTATCCCGAAATCTGACATTCTTAGGAGTCAACTCCTCCACAATGGATTTCCCAGGATTATAGTTTTCACAGAGAGTGTCCATGGAAAAAACTTTTTTCTTTCCTTTTTCAAATAGCTACAAACATACTTATTCTTTTTTTTTTTTACTTTTTTCCTTTAAATTTCATATATTTTTTTTAACAATGTGGTTATTAAATCCAAAGTTATATCTTATAACTTATTTTAATTGACAACACTCAAATTCAATCGTCAAGACTCGGGTGGAGCCCATTATAATTCAAAAGGATTTTTTTTTGTAATTTTATCATTCGAGGAATGATTGTATGAAATTGGAATGTCACATCATTTTTATCCCTTTCAATAGGAGAATGACAAATCAGATTTTTTCCTCCTTAAAAAATTTAAATCCAGCTAAAAATGTTAAAAATTAGGAGAGAAAAATATGATTTGTCATTCTCCTAATAGAAAAGAATACAAATGAAATGACATAGGGGCGTAGCCAGGGGGTTGGCAGGGGCCCTAACCCCCCTAAAATGAAAAAAAATTCATTTAGGCCCCTTAAAATTTATAAAAATTTAAATTAATAAAGGTAAAATTACACTTTGAACCCCCTAAAAATGATAAAAATTTGATTTAATTCTTTAAAAATTATAAATATATAGATATTAAAATAATAAAATTATATTTTTACTATCGTACAAATATATTATTTAATTTCAACTCCCATAGCAAAAATTTTCCGACTTCATCTTGACATGGAATCCTAAATTCATATAACCCTTTCTTTTTATACAAATACATTATTTAGAAAAGTTAGTTGGGTACCAAAAATGGAAGCTAAAAGAAAAAGGGAAAACAACATTTTTTATTGATGTATCTAGAAACTGGATCGAATTTTTTATTCAAACACAAACTATGATTCCATGATCATTGTCATAACAAAAGCAGGGTACGGAAATCTTTTTGTTATACAAAGTGTTTGTTTGAACTGAAAAAGGGTTAACATAATATAGTATCAGCACAACAAAACAAAGGTGGCAATGGAAACAAAGACAAGAGAGATGGTGACAACAAGGGAAGAAGCTGCGTTGCGGGGAGGACTAAGAACTCCAGGCGTAGTGTCGCCGGCTTCACTTCGGACTTGGACCTTAAGCTTTTGGCCGGCGGGACAATGACCAGCGTAAGTGCAAATGAAGTAGTGGTCACCAGTCCTTTTAAGCGTAATTTTTACGGGTCCTTTGTTGTCGGTTGAGATGGTGTCGGTGTTGGTACAGGCGTCGTAACCAGGTTCGGTCACCTCTGCAACATCATGTTCCCCAGTAATAAAGTTGAACACTGCAAACAATCAAAACAATTGGAAGTAACTGAATCTGATGTTTGAAAAACGTGGAAATATTTAATAACTAGTGGAAATTAAGTTAGAAACTCACAGAGATCATCCCCGACAACGAAGGTTTTATTGTCAGCCCAGTCATCGTATAAATTAGAATTACTGGTAGGGACTTGCCAACCAGTGGAGTCTCCTACAGTGTAAGTTGTAGAAGCATACGTGGTTAGGGTTGAAGCCAAAACTACAAAAACTGCAGCCATGGCCATGCTGCTTTTCCTACCCATTTTCTTTATTACCTTCTCTGAGTTCAATCCCCCCAAGATTCCTTGTCTCTTTTTTTCTGCACTAACTTGGTATTGCCTGGGCTGTTTATATATAGGGAGTGTAGGAGAGTCATAAATTTGTGGTAAACTATTAAAACAAGCTGTGGGTGAGGGCCTATAGTAAACTACTTTATTTCCTAGCAAATGTTAGGTTGAATGGATTGATGGTTTGAATAAACCAAATTTAAGAAAGATTAATTTTCTGCATTCTACCCCTTTTACATGTTCTTTTACATGCCTCTTTTTTAACACGTGGAAATGTAGACTGATAACTTGGTCTTTTATTAATCTACCAAAAATGGTTGCAGACATTGTTCTTTCAATCTTGTTTTTCTTTTTCCAACCCATCATAGCTTTGACCCTTTTTCTTAACCCTTCTGCTCTCCTTGCCATTTGTTTAGACATTGTTTACATCCTTTTGAAGTTTCCTTTCTCATTTCAGCTTTTTGGTTGCAGGTAATGCACATCATTGGAACTCAATAACACCTTTCTTTCCTTGCAACATGAGAGCAAGTTTTTGCTCCAAAGCAAAAGTTGCAGCGAACGAAACTGAAGATACAAATCGTTTTGCTTTTGCACCAGCTTATCTTTCCTTTCAGCGAACTCAGTAACACCCATTCGACAGGGTCGAAGCCAGAAAATATTTTTAAGGGGGACGGATGAAATTTTAATTTTTTATAGTTTGTATTTTTATAATTTGTAAAGAATTAAATTAAATTTTTATAATTTTTAGGGAGACCAAAGTACAATTTTACCTTTACTAATTTAAAATTTTTAAGAAATTTTAAGAGCGGCCGGGCCTATACCAGCCCCTTACTGCGCCCCTGCCATTGGTACTTGCAGCAACATCAATCAACCATTTCGTTGGACAAAATTAATAGGACCTATTGAAGTTTTATGATCATCAATTTCATTTAACTGATCTCAATATAAACACGATCTAGAATCAAGTTGAATAACATGATTCAGTCATTAATCAACATCACCCAACATAGCCCTCTCGATCTTCTATCCCATGTCCACTCAAGATCATAAATACACAAGCTTCTCTATTTCAAAAAATATATTAATCTTCTTAAAACTTGAGTCTGGGATTCTTCAATACTAAAGTTATTATTGTTATGTTGATCATTTTGAAGAACTGAGGGTAAAGAAGGATTCGATAACATGGGTTGGAAGAAGAACAAGATTGGTGACCATTCTAGCAATTAATAAAGTAAAGACTAACTTTCTGAAAAAGGAAGGAGCAAAACTTAACGGTAAAATCTCTGTTAATTTGCTAACCGTCTACATTTCCATGTGTCAAAATCATATTAAAGGAGCATACACGGCGTTACAATTCATACATACTTCATACTAAATATTTTGAATTTTTATGAAATTTGTATAATATTTATAATTTTGGGTTTATTTTATTATTTTAAATTATTTTTGATGTAGTCTATAAGTTAAATAGTATCATGTTAGTATGAAATATACATGAATTGTCACTTGTTAAGTTAATATCGTTAAAAAATAATATTTTAATCAATATTTTTATTAAAAAAAGATAACTCTTAAAAATTAAATTCAATTTTAAAGAGATAAACATCAAATTAAAAAATATATATATAAATATTAAAAATTAAATTTAATAATAAAAAAAATAGCAATCCTAGAATGGTCTATGTTTCTTAAAAATTTCCATAAAGTATGCTAATTAGCATTTAAATAATGCTTTGACATTTTCAACGTTTCCTTTTATACAAATTGCTACGGTATTGGTCACTATAGCCAATAGTCTAGGCCTTTAACTTGATTTTCTTAATTGATTTAATTTTTAATTTCTTTATGTCCGAATAAAGGGTTAGTCATAAAATATGTTTCATTTTTATAAGTGAGAATTAAGTTCTTCGAAAAAAAAGGATTAACCATAAAATATATTCTATTCTCATGAGTAAAAATCAAACCTTGATCTCAAATGAAATGAACAACCATCACATCACACCTTATGATTAACATATTGATTTATTATAGCTTTAAAATTACTTTTACATGTTCCTATTCCTTTAATTCGATTTGTTTACAAACAATAATCAATTATATTCATGTACATGATCGCAAAATGATGGTCATGGTCATGTACAATAAACAAATGTATCCAAACAAATTTAATAATTAAATAATAATAATTTTGTTATAATCGAACAATATTAAACAAGCTTTAAACTGGTTCATAAAGGTGAAGCAGCTTGTTCACTATTTTCTTCCCATCATATAGCTAGCTGGCGAGAACATGGAACATGCAATGCAACTCCAAGATCCCATGAGGGCATGAGGTTACCCAAAAATCTCAAACTTTTCATCTTCTTTCTCACTATATTATTCTATTTTTGCTCCTCCGACGCCCTTCTGACCTTAGTTTCCTTTGCTCCCCAACTTCCTCATCACCTCTCGACCGGAGAACCAATCACCAGCCGAAGAAAACCATCGGCATATGCCATTAAAAAAGGCTTAAGAAACCCCCATCAGCATATTCAGTTATATGTACCTACAATTATAAGAGAGATTTCTTCATGCACAAGAAACACATTTTCTATTATTTATAAAGAGCTAATCATGTGTTCCTAAAGATCCAAAATCAGGTATGTTGGTTTGTTTTATAAAGTTTAACATGAAAATAAGTAATCATTAATAAATCTATAAGTGTAGAATTTATGGGTGCTAGCTTTGGCATCAACTGAATGAAGCCCCAACACATGTTTGATCACTATCTTGAGAACACAAGCAGGAATGCAGTAGCCATTGTTAATATTATCGAATAGCATCCACACCAACTGCAACCACGATTATCCTGCAATAATGCATATAAAAATTCAATGAAATAGGATAAAATAAAACAAAGACTACATCTTTTACTTTTGCTGTGATATTGAAAGAGCAAGTTATGACAAACAAGAACTACATATGAGCAACCTTCATTAACAAAGACTACAGATATATGCATGACAATCAAATAGTATCAGGGTCTGAGACTGGAAATCTACTGGCCATTCAATAAAGAAAATTTATCTTCATGATATCAGTACTTTTCATATTAAATTTACTGCATCGAGACAGTCCAAATCAAAAGGATTCCATTAGGCTAATTTACACTTCAACTTTCCGTTCCTCTTGTACAATCAAACTCAAATATTGCTCATCCCTTCAGATGTTTCCAATTATTTAATTAATTCACCAATTGGGTATAGTTATTCATTTTGTCAAGAAATCAGATCCCGCAAGGTAACAAGTATGATTACAATACTAGGAAGTAGAAGATTAGGCAGCACATATGTGATTCAATAGAAGAAAATGTTCTCCTGTAGCATTGGTGCAACAGTGTGATTCTTCAGTTGCGCTTAATGAAAGTTCTACTGCATTGTAAAGAGGGATCACTTGTACACATTTGAAGTAGTGATTAAATAAGGGGTGTATGATGAAGGATTAACCTTTTGCAAGGAAAACAGAATGTTCTTGCAAAAGTTAGGTTGTATTGGTTTGGCCGGGGATACTATCATTCCAGGCCACCAAATTCATCCTTCTACAGTTACCTAGCATCCTTCCAGCATCATATGGACAATAATCGGTTTCGGTAGCAGGTGGTCTGAAATAAAAATGGAAAATTGGAGAAGCTTTGTATCACATGAAACAAGATAAACCTTAACTAGCCAGAGCATATCCAATCTTTCAATTGCATTCCTGTCTCTTGTTATGATTTGCTTAATCATCGATTCGTATAAATTAGAGAACCTTCCCTTCATGCAGGCTCACAAGGGGAAGTACTAAAGGAAGATCACTACCTAAGAACTTCAGGCAAGAAATATGGGCTTTAGTTAATCTGTTTCTTAATTTGTTTATGACTTGCACCCTTTCCGTTTGAGGTTTAAGCCTTTCCTACCCTATAAAAACTTGTTATTATGATTTCTTGACCTCAGGCTATCTCTACTCTCTCTTTTCTCCATTCTCTATCCTCATTGTGTTATTTCTCTTCAAGATGCATTAGGAAAGTTGACTATTCACCGAGTATTTCATAGAACGGAGTTCAAAGTAGAATTTAGTCATTCAAAACTAATAAATGATTGGATCTTAGGAGACTTCAAAAATAAAAAGGAGGCATTTACATATAAACAATGTACAGACCCATTTTTAATGGTTCAAGAATATGACGAACCGTAAAGTATGGTGCAAAAAAGACACTGTGAAGCTATTCAATCAAATCAATAAGATATAAACATGTTACAAAGGATTGTAAGAGTGTTCACAACACGTTATGTAATGCGGACATGTAAATGGAATATTTGTTGCTTTATAAGATATGAAGGTGATACGCCTAAGCTGAAAGATAATGAGAAGAAAAATCAAACTCATAAGATGGTCGGGTCAGCAGCATCACTAAACAGATGGACTATGCCATTCCCATGAAGAAATTGTTAAGGTCCATTGTTCTCTTTATTAATAAACATCATTCGTAATGCTTTCACCCATTTTTAATTCAATGTAATTTCATCAAGTGGAAACCAAAAAACGTGACAAATTTATATTGCTCCAAGAATAAGCTTCTTCTGGCTGAGAAGACTCCAATCTAAGCCGCAAAATGTTAACATATAGCTAAGATGACACATGTCAAAGAGTGGGAAGGAATCTCATACCTTCAAAGACAAAAGTAATGAATCTGCAGATGAAGATTTAAGACCAGGAAACCCAATATCGTACGAAATGCTCCCATCAGGTTTGAACAGTCCAAAATTCCTCTCAGAAGTTGGTCCAGGCTTCAAATTTTCATTGAAGAGTGCGAAAACATATGCCCTAACGACATTTTTTGGCCTCAGCGGAGTTCCTTTCATCTTTGCAAGTCTTTTTCGCAAATTGTAATTATATGTCCTTGCATTATCCACGGTTGCTGCAGACTCATTTTCATCTCCATGTGAAGCCCACCCAGTCTCTGTGACTATGACTTCCATCTTTTTAAACCCAGCATCTTCTAATGCAGCGTAGGCTGCATCAATCTGTGCGTCAAGCAGGTTGTCATAATGCAACTTAGTTTTCGGATCATTTGCTCCCTCTGTTGGTAGGAAGAGAGCATAATTAATATCAATATGCTCCGGATCATACATGTAGGCTAGAAATGGGTAAGCATTTAAACAGAAAGGGGAGCCAATTTGGGAAAAAAACTCCAACAGTGGCTTCATGTACTGAACAACATTATCTTGGAATACACATGATGAGGGAGGGAAAGAATTCGCAAAAACCGCCTGTGAATGTGCTGTGGTAATCTGAACAACATCACTTAATTTAAGTTTATTTACTGCATCGTAAACATTCTTAACTGCACCTAGAAGAAATCCCGAAAATTGATCACTCCCACCTAAGACTTCATTCCCTATAGCAATCCCACGGATACATGTATCGGGAAGATACGCTAACACATTGTCCTGGACCCAATTCATCGCATGATCACCATCGGCACTCACATCTCTCAGATTTCCATTAGGAAGTCCAACCACGATTTCCAGCCCTGTCCCACTAAATTCTTTGAGGACACTTTGATCAGCATCATAAATTCGAACATTCCTTATTTTTGCTGCCTTAAGAAGCGTGACAACTTCATCTGGTGATGGGAGGTTATTGGCAATTCTTCCATAATTAATACCATACGTTCCGGTGAAAGCTTGCACAGTCACAAATGCTGGAGAAAAGAAACCAAAATAGTAATCAAGAATATAATCATAATAACAATAATATCCCTTGTCAAAGACAGAAGAGAGCTTTTTGGTCATGATTTTAGGAAAATACATCTTACATCCTATATATTCTACAATGATAATAGGATACAAATCCCAAATCAACTAAATAATATATAGGAATTCAAAATCCTTTGATTCAATAAAAAAAAATTGAAAACATCCCTTGAAACTATCAAAATTTAAGAACAAGCCTACAAACTAAGGATCCAAATTTGAGCAGAAAAAGACAGCATAACAAATAACCAAAAAGAGCCAACAAAACCTTAAGGAAAAAGAAAGAGTGAAAGAGAAAGTACCAAATGGAGCAAGAAAGATGAAGAAGAATAGCGAAACTCGCAGAATTTTCATTGCCTTTTCGTTCTATATTTTGTTCAAGGATGAATTAAATTATCCAATTCTGGAAACGCTCTTTATAAGGAAATTGAGCAAACACCTTCAATGCAAAGCTTGTTGTAACTCCAGCATGCCATATCATTAATTAAAGAAAAAATAATAATAAAAAAGTCTCTCCCTTAGTACTTCACTTTCTCTCTTTATGTCACACGGTCTCCTCCATTTTCCTAGTGTTTCTTTAGAAGCTCAGCTTCTTTTTGGCCTCAACTAAAATATGGGTAAGAAGGAAGATTGTGAAGTGATTTTAAGACAGGAAGCCAAAGCTTGTGTGTGAGAAAAGGGTCTTCAGCTTTGGGATTTTGATTAAATTCAACTATTCTTTAAAAATGTTATTACAAAATGTGTTGTGCCCATTGGTCAGTGCTGCTTACTCGCCAATTTGGAAGTGTTGAACTTGAAGTTCTGTATTGTCTCCACGATCCACAATTGGGCCCTAAACTGGCTATTTAGTGACTAATAGTCTCTTTATTAAAAAAATTTGAGTAAATTATTCCTATAAATTTCGAAATGCAAATTAACTCTTTTGCACATAGCACATTAATTTAAATTATTAATTGTTAATTTAGTCTTAAACTATAGTTAAAATATTATTTTAATTTTTTAATATTTTTTTACAATAATTCTAAAAAAAATTTAAAAATAAATATAATTTATTAAAATATTAAAAAATATGTTAACTTTTTTAAAAATAATTTTTTTCTAAAAATTCAAAATCGTCATCTTTTTAACTATTTGAAGTTGGGTTTCTCTATAGATACTAACCATAACCACTTGGATTTAACTTCCATTCTTCTTTTGTTTTCATAGTATTGTTTCTTAACATAATTTTAATATTTATATTTACTATGTTAAAAAAAATTAACATTATTTTTAATAATTTATATTTATTGTAAAGATTTTCTTTTAGTTTTTTAGAATTATTGTAAGAATTTTTTTTAAAAAATCAAAATAATATTTTAACTATAGTTTAGGGACCAAATTAGCAATTAACCATTTAAATTAACTTGCCACATTATCATTTAATTGATAAAATTTAACGGAGGACTAATTTGCATGTGTCGAAATATATAAGGATTAATTTACTCATTTTTTTTAGTAAAGAGACCAAAATGCAATCCACCCCTAATACTTTTACGAGACTACCCACTCTTAAGTTGTAACTGATTTATAAGAAGCTCGAATTTAAGTTTCCAAATTTGATTTTATATCATCACATTTATTTCTAAAGTTCAAATTCCATCTTAACTGAAATATGTTTTTTTAAGGTAAAGCAATATTATTTACAAATAAACAAAAGGAAACAGACCAACATGGTGAGGCAATAACTAATCCTAATCCAATAAGCTTACCACATACACTCGGTCTTATAAAAAAAAAGTGAGAATTAACAAATAAATTAAGATGAGATATTGATATAAATTAAATTAATATACCTTAAAAAAGTTCTCTGACTAGCTTTAAAATCTACTTAATTTAATTAAAAAAAAGGTTCGGGCAATACAAAAGTACATATTATTATACTTACCAAAGTTTAAACCAAGTAAATGCTGGGAGTTTACCAAATTAATCAACAAAAAATAGATGCCAGACACCAGAAAAGAGCACTAATTTTAACCTTTTACTTAGCACTGCATATTACATCCATATCCTTTCATCACTTACAAGCTACACGTCAGACCAATAATACATCAGACACAGTTACATTATATAGCTATCTACCATAATACCAAAAGATGTCTCATCAGTTACTACCTTAGTAAAGCTAGTCATTTTAAGTATGTCCCAAAATCAAAAAGGTTCACAAGGGGGATGCATCATGTTAAATGTTAATCCATTGTAAATAGTATCTCAAGGCTTCCCCTCCTCTGCATTACTTCCCTTACTACCATTTTGAATTGCTTCTTCCGTTTCATCACGATTTGCTGCTTCATTGACTTCGATTTCTCTTTCAGATTCAATTGTGCTTCTATCATGTTTCGGTTTTCCTTCTCCTTGCCCCTCATTTTTCCATTCCTCCGTAACGCATACGTTGGGTTTCTCCTGCTCCATGGATCCAAGCCCTTTCTCAGCTTCACTCGCTGGTTGTTCAACATTTCCATCGGATGTTGCATCCTCCATGTCTCCTGTTTCCTTTTGGCCAAATCCAGAAGCATTCATTTCAACTCCGTCCTGCGGGCATTTCAACTTTTCAGATACTGCTTCACCATCTCCTTTACCTTCTTCGATATTAGTAGATATTTTTGCATCTACTCCGCGTGTCACTTCTTTAGAAGTGGGTTCAGATTTACTGTTACCATCTTGCGTTTTATCTTTGTTCTCATTCTCATTCTCTTCCTCAGATTTTCCAGCCTCTTCCATAACATCTTTACTATCCTCTGTTCCTTCAGGGGCTGTCTCCGATTCTTTGTTATCATCCTTTGAAGCTGATGATTTTCTGCCTCGTTTTTTTGGAGGTTCACTATCTGCTGTCGGCATTGCTTTTACCTTCTCGCTAATCCTTGCTGATCTCCTAGGGGTCTCACCAGTGCCCCAATCGAATTCCGATATTACTGGACCACCAGGGTGTTGTTTAAGGTAATGCTCCAATTGTTTCTTGTTACTGATTTGTTCCCCAGAGGGAGCAGTGAAAATGATCTCATTCTTCTTAGGAGTTCCCCCTTTCTTCAGCTTCAACTGCAGAACAAAAAGAAACCTTAAGATTGCACGATATTATCAAAATCAACACCAAAAATGACATTGATGACTTTCCAGTTTCCTACATAAAGTTCCGAAACAATTGCACAACTTGAAAGCAACGTTTAATCAACAGACATTCTTCAACAGTCTTTCAAAAAATAGTCAAAATATCATTTCTCAAACAAAAAATTAAATCTTCCAACTAAGAGCACTAAAATATCACAAGGGATGCCCAACTTTGCTCATTTGCCTCCAAGAATCGTTTAAAAACAGAAACCCAAAGATTACAGACAAAGACCCTTCTATAGAACCCTAGCTATTGCTTTGCTTCCAATAAATTGGGAAAACCAGATGTGTTAACCAGAAAAAAAAAACTCATAATTCACCATTAATACTAGGAGCAAAACAAAATAACTCTAATTAAAAATTATCATTACTTCCCTAACTAGAAAAATAAAAACAAAATAAAACCCAGTGAAACGACAAGCAATAAACTTGAATTTTTTTTTTAGGAAGAAAGAAGAAGAAGAAATGAACCATTTTCTTCCAACCAGGAGGAGCAGTGAGTTGTAAGCAAACAACATCATCTTTGGCACTGTCCATTTCCTTCTTCTCCTTCCCCTTCTCCACCGCGCTCGCCTTTTCCACCTACCAAATTACCGACTCAAATTTTTATACCAAATTTTACTTATTTATCCATCTGATCCACAAAAATTATACTAATGTGTCTACGGCCCGGGCCGGGCCAGATTCTACTGGACTCCAAAATCCACAACATTTCTATACTTTTCATTTTTATTTAATAAACTTATATTTTCACTGAAATTTTAAATATAAATCATGTAACATAGTTTTTAATATTTATATTATATAATATATATTATAGGAAAAAAATATAAAATTGGAATACAGGTTTGTCGAGCTCCACCATTAATATTGGAAGCTAAGTCTAACTTTAAATTTTTTTATATTGTATAAGTATAAATATTTGTATATGTAATATGTAAAGATAAATTTGTGTTATATTAATTAGTGATTTGTGAAAATTAAATTAAATTAAATTTTTATTTGTAAAATTGCATAAAATCAAAGTTTATATATAACATTGCACATTGAAGCAAAATTCATATATAATTTTGATATTTATCCCTTAATATTTCTTTTTTCTTTTATTTGTATTTATTTAATTGATTTTACATTACTTTTTTCCTATGATAATCTCAAAATTTGGAACTAACATGTTTAACTAAAAATGATATATGATATATCAATTGAGTCTTAACTCGATTGGCATAGATATTGCTCCCAATGTAGGAGTACGTGAGTTTGAGTGCATTAAATCGTATTATCCTCCTATTTATGTGTTGGGGAGGGGTTGTGGATAATTCTAGACATTGTATCAAAAAAAGCAGATATGATCAAAATCTATAATGAGATTATTCAAAAAATAAATGTTATATGATATAGATGTGAATATCCCATGCCATAACTTAAAACTATAACAATAAATTAAAGGGTAAAGTAAAAAAAATTGTCACTAAATTATTGTTTGCATTCTATCTTGATCATTAAACTTTTAAAATTTACAATTTAGTTATTAAACTATTCGAAATCAAATTGTTTGGTCACCGAACATTAACAACAGTTTGAAATTTGACAGAAGTGCTGACATGGGCTTTTTTTATTGGTCTAATAATAAATTTAGCCCTATAATGTTTACAAACTCTATCAATTTCATCCTAAACATAAAAAATTTCACAAAATTAGCTCTCAATGTTTACAAAATTTGTCATTTATAAAAATTAATAAAAAATCATTTAAACCCCTAAAGTCATAATGAACATATGACATCAAACCAATCATTGAATAATGGGAATAGCTATCAAATCGTTTGGGTCATTTTTGTGTTGAATAAAATATTCTTGATATTCCACAAATAAAATAGTAATTGTCAGACCCTATCTTTTTTTGATAAATTATTATTATTATTTTTAATTTTTTTAAGTATAATACAATAGTTTGGACATTGAAAAGTTGAAACTTATTTGCTAAGTACTGTATGATATTAAGTATTTTTTTGTACAATTAGATGCTATCAAACCAAAATTTGATTATCCAATTATCAGCATATGTCATTATGAAATATTCTGACCAAAGTTTTTAGAATTTGACTGGTGGTCGAACCAGTCAAGCCATCGATTTCGCCGGTTTGATTAGTCTGTCTAATTCAATTAAATAAAATATTTTAAAAAATAAAAATATTTAAAAAAATCGATTTAGTTGCATGGTTCCTAGGTCAACCGGTCTAATGGCTCTCTCTGGATTGGTACTCTTGCCGATTTCGATCTAATCAATCTGACCAACTAATCCGATCCAACTCAAAACAACATTGATCCTAACGGTTATTCTCATCCAACCGTCGGTTTAATGTCACCTAGGGCAAATTTGGATGGGCGGTGCGTTTACCTGCGGTTAGTGTAAAAACAGCGGTGGCAGTGAGATTAAATACTGTAGCGATACTGTAGCGTGAGTCAAAAAGTAAGCTAAACGCACCGCACCGCACCCAATCGCCCATCCAAACTAAGCCCTATTCATTTTGATTTTAGGGGTTTAATTTCAAAACTGAGTAATCAATAAATGAATTTTTATAATATTTTTATATTTTTAATAATATTATAATTTTATTAAAATAAAATTTTATAATTTATTAGAACTTATTAGGTTTTTTTATCATTTTTATAATATTTATAAGTTTTTATGATTTTTAATAATTTTTTATAATATTTATAAGTTTTGATATTTTTTTTATAATTTTTATCACGTTATATCAACTTTAATATTTTTAAAATTTTTAATAATTTTATAATTTTTATGATATTTTATAATTTTTATGACTTTTTATATGTTTTTTTAAGAATTTTTATATATTTTATAAAATTTTAAATATGTTTTATTAATTTTATAAAAAAATTATAATTTATTAGCATTTATTTAATTTTATATATTTTTATTTTTTATAAGTTTATATCAACTTTAATAATTTTTTAATATTTTTAATATTTATATTTTTATAACTTTTACGATATTTTATAATTTTAATGATTTTTTTTAATTTTTTGTATTTTGAGCGAGAACATATAAGATTGAATCAAAAGTTGTCATGTGCTACCATTTGATTGATCTATCAATTTATTTTTTCAGTTAATATGGCCAATAAAAGAAACTATTGATAAACAGACTTAATTAATTTTTTTATTAATGGCAGGGACGAATTTAGTATAAAGACTTAATTGTGTTTTTCATTTTCTCTTAGAAGCTTTTTTGTCATATAAGAAAAAAAAATCTAAATTCCTCTAACTCCTGATAAAACGCTTCGATTTGTTATTATTTGTCATATTCAAACGTTTTATAACCGTTGGATTCACTTTTCATTTCCACGTGTATCAATATCAGTGCTACAAGAAAAATAGAAAAAGAATAAGGGATCTTTTTAAAAAATAGAAAAATAGACAGTTGAATAATTGTGTAGTGATGTATTAAATTTATTGAATTATTTAAAATTAAAATTAAATTGATAAAATATGTAAATGTTGAAGACTATATATATAATTATACCAATTAAAATAGGTTAAATCAATCATTTTCATTAACATAAGTTGACCAAAATAGAAACAAATAATAATTAAAATAAAAGTTGTTATAATTTGGTGACCAAAATAAAAATACGTTAATAATTGAGTGACTAATTGTACAAATTTACCCTTAAAATTATTAATCAACTTTCTGAACCCCTTGCAAATTTACAATTTCTTTCTTCAGTTCCAGAAAAGTTCGAAATATTTTGCTACAAAAACCGGTAATGATTCATAAAAAGAATATTTATTATTTTTTAAAAATTTAACATAATTAATGATATTTACTTAGAAACAAATGTCTATTTCAATTATTCAAATTTGAAACTTTATATCTCTTTCCTTGTAGAATTGGCTTTAAAATTGCCCCTACCTTTAAGGCATCCATGAATGAGAGTAGTCCACACCCATAAATTATAATATACATAATCAATTATATCAAATAAATTAAATTAATTCACTTTTTAAAAAAAACTTTTTATTAAATTTAATCATTTTTTGGTTTTTGGTAAATAGATAATCACCCATAATATATAGTGTTAGAGTTAATAAAATTATTAAAAAATTAACTTAGAAAATTACTTAGAAAACTAAGGTTCAAGTTTTACTTCTTTTTATTTATTTATTTTCTTTTATTTTTTTATCAGCAATCAAGTCAAGTTCAACTAAGATATATATTAGTTTTGGTGGAAACGGAACAAGCTTAGATAGTAAAGGAACAAGCTTGGATAATAACCCAAATGGTACGACATCTATTTCCTTTTTGTTTCCTTTCTTATTCCTCTACATCTTCCCCTTTGCCATTATTTTCTTTTCATTGCTGGAAATTTTAATTCAATCTCGAGTTTGAAATCAACCTCGGTTCAATCCATTTTTCGTATCGATTTAGTGTAACGCCATCAATTCAATCCCTAAGTTGCCAAGAATCGGTAAGTTCAATTCAAACCTGATAATTGATTCCAAATTTCTATAGTATTTTTATTCGATACTAATCTTTCATTCGATTTAATGAATCTTACCAAAATTCTCGGTATTCTTGTTAAATCTTGACACCGTTATTGATTTCTTGCATGTTTCTCTGTTGAAGAACCTGTATAGGTATCCCAGATTAGACTTAGGCACAAGGAACAGCGTACGAGACCCCAAAAGTCAGGTGTGTGTTCTTTTACAAGAAAATCAAGGCAAAATTAAACCCAGGTTAGATCACACGGCCAGCCTCATGGGTGTGTAAGCTGCCTATGTGGACTACACGACTCCATACACGTCCATGACACCCCTAAAACCCTAGCATGTTCATCTTTCACATGGCCAAGGACCCCCTACACAACCGTGTCTTTTCTGTAGGTTGACTTTTTGAATGTCAAACGGCCAGTCACATGGGTATGTGGGCTGCCTGTGTGGACTACACTACCCCATACACGTCCATGACATCCCTAAAACCCTAGCATGTTCGACTTTCACACTGCCTAGTTGTAACACCCCTATCCCTTATTCGTCACCAGACTAGGGTTAAAAAGCATTACCAGGCACATCAGAACATTTCGCATTCATTTCACAAATATCATGGCATCATAGTCAAACATCAACATAAAGTCCCTTTTTTAGGTCAACGAGACCTTAAACATGCTTTAAAAAGAGGTCGGGACTAAACTGAGCAGATACAAAATTTTTCAAAACTTAAACATTTTTCTAAGTTACAAAGGTCACACGCCTGTGTGAACAAGTCGTATGCCTCACACGGCATTAGACACACCTATGTGTCTAGGCCGTGGCAAAACAGGGCATACATACTGACTTGTCCACATGGCTAGAGACATGCCCTTGTGCCTTGGCCGTGGTCGAAACTGACTTGGGTCACACGGCTAACCACACGCCCGTGTGTCCAGCTCGTGTACCCTTCGAAATGGCCACACACACCCATGTGCTAGGGTGTGTGCCTCACACAGCCACCAGATACGCCTGTGTGTCTAGGCCATGCTCAAGACTGACTTTAAAATGTAGGACTACCCTAGGGGACACACTATCGTGTAACATGACCATGTGTCACACACGGCTGAGACACACGCCTGTGTCTCTGCCCGTGTGGACAAAAATAGGCCATTTGTAAAGCCAATTTTGCCATCCTTTTTGGGTCATAACTACAAGCATTAAAATCAAAACATTTCATATCAAAATTTCAACCAATTTATACCCAAAACATACTTCATTCATGCCATATCATAAACAACCAACCTCATGCTTATAATTCATACCAAAACATATCAAAATCACTTACCAAACTTATTCATTCATACTTGTAACTAATTCATTCCATGATTACATGATTTACATCACATTTATAACCATTTAAACACAAAACTAACTTACCAAAAAGACCATTTCACTAAGCCATACATATACACCAAATTTACCATTTTTGCATCACATATCATATACCAAAATCAAACCACAAGTTCAACCATAATCAAGCCATATCACATGGCTAAATATACACTTCACAAAACATATTCAAATTCCTCTAGCCTATACATGCCATATTCCAATATTCACATTTTTAAAAGGTACCAAAATAGAGTTCGTTAGTATGGTGATGATCCTCAACGATTCCTGAGCTCCTAGTAGCTTCGATAATCTATAAAACAGTTGAAAACACACACAAAGTAAGCTTTCAAAAACTTAGTAAGCCATATACAAATAAACTTATCACATATCACAATTGTAAACTATTTCATTCATATGAATCATGACATAACTCAATAGCAAGTTCATATTTCTCATTTAACTCTAATGGTCATAACCATTTGCTAGTACATACTTCAAATTTCCATGTAATTCACATATCAATGGATCATATTCATACCCACCATTCATTACCGAATTCCATATACAGTTCATACGTACCTGAAGCAGATATATATTCATATATTTATCCATTTCCTGGAGTGCCCGTTGAACTGTACGAAAACAAACGCGGATAACTTGGAAAGCTCGTACAATGCCAACGTCCCAGACGTGGTCTTACATGTAATCAAATATTGATGCCACTGTCCCAAATAGGGGCTTACACGAAATCAAATAGGATGGTGATGTCCCAGATATGGTCTTACATGTAATCTCAAATCGATGCCAATGTCCTAGACGTGGTCTTACACGAAATCACATATCAGAAATCCTATGTCATGACATACGTATCCTAACTATTCCTATGGTTCGTACGGGGCTTTTCGGACGTCGTTATATTATAGAAACTTTTTCGGATTTCTCATATTCAACTCAAATAATCATTCATCACAATTCATTAACATATAAGCAAAAATAATTCAATTCAAACACATTTATTTGTATATTGACTTACCTCGTACGGATTCAAATGGACGGAATCGACTACTCGATGACTTTCGACTTTCCTCGATCTAATTCCTTTTTCTTTGGTTCTTGATCTATATAAATTCAACTTTGACTTATTCAATCTCACATTCATTCAAATCACGCCATATACACATATTTAGGGAATTTTACAAATTAGCCCTCACATTTTCACATTTTAACATTTTAACACTTTAGTCCCTAATTTATAAAATCACAAAAACACAAAATTTCCTTTTACACATGTTAGGCCGAATATTCATGTAATTCATATAAGCCCATATCTTTCATTTATTTCACATTTTAGCCTTTCAATTTTTTATTTTCACAATTTAGCCCAAAATACTCAAATTCATCAAAAATCCCAATACAAAACATAGTAATCTAACACATATATTTCATTTTCTATCATCAAACTTCATAAATATCACATTATCAACAATGACACATTTTAAAATCAAAATCAAATTCAGAAATTGAGGTATGGGCTTGATAGAATACAGAGCAACAATCACAAAAACATAGAAATCATCAAAAACCGAGCAAAACACATACCTTAATCACAAATTCTCTTAGCCGAAACCTAGAACTCTTTTTGTTTTCTTTTTTTCTTCAATTTTCGGCAACAATAAGATGATAATGGCCTTATTTTCATATTTATTTTATTATAAATCATTTAATACATCAATTACCATTTTGCCTATGATTAATAAACATTTATAACATTAACATATAAGGTCATTAATGTCCACTCATAAGTTCAATGGTTTATTAACCACGAAAAGACCTCTAATTTAAAGAGACATAGCAATTAAGCACTTTAACAATTAGCAAGCCACTTACATTTTATGCGATTAGGTCATTTTATCAAATTAAACACACAAACGATCAAATTTTCACACGAAATTTTCACAGATATCAATTCACATATTATAAGCACGAAAAATAATATTAAAATATTTTTTGACTCAGATTTGTGGTCCCGCAACCACTATTCTGACTAGGGTCTAAACCAAGCCGTTACAACTCTCCCCCCTTAGGGACTTTCGTCCTCAAAAATCTTACCGTTGAACAGATTCGAATATTGCTGTCTCATAGCATCTTCAGGCTCCCACATAGCCTCTTCAACACCATGTCGATGCCACATTACTTTTACTAATAGAATTTTCTTATTTTTCAATTCTTTAACCTCGCGAGCCAAGATACAGATCGATTCTTCTTCACAGGTCATATCAGACTGTATCTCAGATGGAGAAATCACATGCGAAGGATTAGATCTGTATCATCAAAGCATCGATATGTGAAACACATTATGAATCTTTTCTAGCTCAGGTGGCAATAACAATCTATATGCAATCGATCCAATGCGTTCTATAATCTCATACGGCTCAATGAATCTTGGACTCAATTTGCCTTTTCTACCGAATCGGAGTACTTTCTTCTACGGTAACACTTTCAGAAAGACTTTGTGGCCGATCTCAAATTCAATATCTTTTCGTTTCAAATCTTCATATGATTTCTGACGATTGGAAGCTGCTTTTAAACTATCTTAGATTATTTTTACTTTTTGTTCAGTCTCTTTTATCAAATCAGCCCCGTAAATCTTATTCTCACTGAGCTCTAACCAATAGAATGGTGTACGATATTTTCTACCATATAAGGCTTCGTATGGTGCCACTTTAATGCTCGATTGAAAACTATTACTATAAGCAAATTCAATCAATGGCAAATACTGTTCCCACGTACCTTTAAACTCAAGAATGCAACATCTCAACATATCCTCGAGAATCTAAATAATCCACACAGATTGGCCATTCGTCTGCGGGTGAAAAGCAGTACTGAAGTGTAATTTCGTACCTAAAGCCTCTTGTAGTTTCTTCCAAAATAACGAAATGAATCTCGAATCTCTATCTGATACAATAGAAAATGGCATCCCGTACAATATTATAATATCGGAAAAGTATAACTCAGCTAATTTATCAAGCGAGTAATCAGATCGTTACGGAATAAAATGAGCTGATTTCATCAATCGGTCAACTACAACTCAAATTGTATCTTTCTTTCTCAGAGATAAGGGCAAACCCGAAACAAAATCCATCGTTATTCTATCCCATTTCCATTTTGGAATCATAATGAGTTGTAACAAACCTGATGACACCTGATGTTCAGCTTTAACTTGATGACAGATCAAACATTTCAAAACAAAGTCAGAGACATCTCTTTTCATTTTAGACCACCAGTAATGATGTTTCAGATCATTATACATTTTCGTACTACCCGAATGTATAGATAAACAACTGTTGTGAGCTTCGTTCAAAATCATCTGAATAAACTCTGAATTTCTCGGAACACAAATCTGACCTCAGAATCTCAAACAATCGTCACTATCAATTCGATATTCAAAGTTAGAATCTAAATCACATTGAACTCGTTTTGCTATTATCTCATTATCAACTTTCTGAGCATCAATAATTTGTTGTAAAAATAACAGTCTTGCTTTCAATTTGGCTAAAATCAAACCATCATTAGACAGAACCAAATGAGCATTCATCGAACGCAATGCAAACAATGATTTCCGACTCAAAGTATCAGCAACAACATTTGCTTTTCCCAGATGATAATCAATAACAAGCTTGTAATCTTTTAGCAATTCTAGCCATCTTCTCTGTCGTAGGTTTAATTCTTTCTGAGTCATCAGATATTTCAAACTTTTATGATCAGAATAAACATGAAATTTCTCACCAAACAGATAGTGGTGCCAAAACTTCAAAGCAAACACAATAGCCGCCAATTCTAGATCGTGTGTGAGATAATTCTTTTTGTGCGAATTTAACTGTCTCGAGACATAAGCTATAACTTTGTCTTCTTGTATCAAAACGCATCTAAGGTCGTTTAACGAATCATCACTTTATATTACAAATTCTTTACCCGATTCTGTTTGTACTAACAACTGAGCTTCAGTTAACATGGCTTTCAACTGATCGAAACTTTTTTGACACTTTTTGGACTATTCAAATTTCACATCTTTCTGAAACAATTTCGTCAACGGAATAGCAATCATAGAAAATCCTTTCACAAATCGTCTATAATAACCGGCAAGTCCCAGAAAACTGCGAACTTCAAAAACATTTCTCGGAGGCTTTCAATCTAAGATAGCTGAAATTTTGCTCGGATCAATTCAGATACCATATAAGGACACAACATGTCCCAGAAAATGGACTTCTCGTAACCAGAATTCACATTTGCTAAACTTCGCATACAACTGCTTATCACGCAAAGTTTGTAGCACTATTCTCAAATACTCAGCATGTTCGGTTTCATTACAAGAATATATCAAAATGTCATCAATGAATACAACAACAAATCGATCTAAATACAGTCTGAATTTTTTTTTCATCAAATCCATAAAAATAACAGGTGTATTCGTTAATTCGAAAGGCATAACCAAAAACTCAAAATGTCCATACCTCGTTCGGGAAACAATTTTTTGAATGTCTGAATCTTTTTCTCTCAACTGATAATAACCCGATCTGAGATCTATCTTTGAAAACACGGTAGCTCCTTTCAACTAATTAAACAAATCATCAATTCTGGGCAGAGGATATTTATTCTTGATAGTCACTTTTTTCAACTAACGATAATCAATGCACATTCTTATCGTACCATCTTTCTTTTTTACAAACAGAACAGGAGCACCCCAAAGAGAAAAGCTTGATCGTGCAAATCCTTTATCAGTTAACTCTTGCAACTGAGACTTTAATTCTTTTAACTCGGTCAGAGCCATTCTATATGAAGCTATCGAAATCAGAGTAATCCTTGGCACTAATTCAATACCAAACTCAACTTCTCGAATCAGAGGTAATCTCGGAAGTTCTTCAGAAAACATATCGGGAAATTCACAAACAACAGGCACTGATTCAATTTTCTTTTCTGTCACTTCCAAGTTAATCACATAAGCAAAGTAAGCTTCACAACCTTTTCTCACATACTTCTGAGCTAAAATCGAAGAAATCATTGCCGGTAAACCATTCAGATCATTAGTCTCAATCCGAATAATCTCATTATTCTGACATCTCAAATCAATAGTCTTCTGTTTGTAGTTTATAATAGCATCGTGCAAAGTTAACCAATCCATACGCAAAATTATATCAAATTTGTTGAATGGTAATAACATCAAATCTGCCGAAAAACATAAATCTCGAATCACCAACGGACAATTCTTACACACTTTATCAACTAAAACACATCGACCTAAGGGGTTCGATACTCTAATTACAAATTCAGTAGACTCTACAGACAAAGTCTTACTGCTCACTAAGTTCATGCATATATAAGAATGTGTTGATCCGGGATTTATCAATGCAATCACAGAAGTATCGTAAAGTGTAAAAGTACCAGTTATAATATCGGGGGCGAAGCTTCCTCAAGAGTTTGGAGGGCGTAGGCTCTGGCAGGTGCTCTAGCTTCAGATCGAATAGCTATATCTATAGTTCCCCTCTAGCTGCCACTTACATCACTCATATTTCTGGGCGGTCTACCTTGAGTTGTATTACCACTCGGCCTCAGATTTTGTACAATCTCTTGCTCTACAGACTCAAGACATTCACGAATAAAGTGATCTAGGGATCCACATCTAAAGCAAGCTCAGTCATTCAATCTACAACTTCCCGGATGTCTTTTACCATAATGTCTACACTCGAGACGATCAAATCAGATATTTCCAACACTTACAACAGAAGTAGTTGGAGCTCTGAAACTCGAATGCAATCTAGCACGATCTCTACTCGAATATCCCACATTAGCCTTTGAACGGCTAAAATCATCTCAAAATTTCTTTGATGCGCACTAAAATGATTTACTTACGAATCTCTTTTTCGTATCTCTAGCTTCTAAGTCGGCTTTTCTTTTCTCTTTCCCAAGCCTTCAGCTTTACACACTCATTCAACAAGTACTACAAATTCTTTTATTTCCAGAATCCCGACTAATAGCTTGATGTCTTCATTTAAGCCATTTTCAAATCTCTTGCACATTATTGCTTCAATCGAGACACGTTTCCGTGCATACTGGCTCAATCTCACAAATTTTTGCTCGTATTCTGTAACAGACATATTACCTTGTTTAGCTCAAGAAACTCTTTGCGTTTCTGATCGATGAATTTCTGACTGATGTATTTCTTTTTGAATTCAACTTGAAAGAAATCCAGGTGACTCGTTCTCTCAGAACCAATGATACGCTATATTTCTCAGAAGTGAAACGAAACATTTTAGACATTCCTCTAGAGTACATGACATTTCATCAAACACCCGTATTGTATTCTCGAGCCAAAACTCATCTCTCTCAGCGTCATCATTGATAGTAGCTCAAAACTCTTTAGCCCCATATTTTCTAATCTTATCAACTGAAGGCTTATTCAGACAAATCGGATCTACATCTTGTGGCACAACTGGAACTTGTGGAGAATTTAATGGGGGTGAAGGTTGTGGCACAGCCGGATTGGTTCTAATATACTGAGTGAACCAATCATTCATCATTTGGTAAAAGGCTTGTTTAGTTTCTCCCTCGTGGCTACTAGTCACGGGTCTAGAATCAGATGGTACGGTCCCTTGAGTTGGAGTAGTCACATTACTTTCAACATTGTCATCTACGCTCGTTTGGGATCCATTTACTATATAAAAACACATTTTATTATCAGGAATCGTCACACTATCACAGTTTACAAATATGGCATGTATAGCTAAACTCACATACGCTACATTAGTCTTAGAATAGACTAAACTGTGGCTCTGATACCAACTAAATGTAACACCCCCAACACGTATCCTTCGCTGGACTAGGGTTAAAAGGCATTACCAGACGTATCAGAACATTTCACATTCATTTCACAAACATCATGGCATCATAGTCAAACATCAACATAAAATCTCTTTCTTAGATCAATGAGACCTTAAATATGCTTTAGAAAGAGGTCGAGACTAAACCGAACAGATACAAAATTTTTTAAAACTTAAACATTTTTCTAAGTTATAAAGGTCACAAGCCCGTGTGAACAAGCCGTGTGCCTCACACGGCATTAGACACACCCTTGTGTTTAGGCCGTAGCAAAACAGGGCATACATACTGACTTGTCCACACAGCCAAAGACATGTCCGTGTGCCTTGACCGTGGTCGAAACTAACTTAGGTCACACGCTAACCACACGCTTATATGTCCAGCCTTTGTACCCTTCGAAATGGCCACACACGCCCATGTGCCAAGGGTGTGTGCCTCACATAGCCACCAGACACGCCCGTCTGTCTAGGATATGCTCAAAACTGACTTTAAAATGTAGGACTACCCAAAGGGACACACGACCATGTAACATGACCATGTGTCGTACATGGCTAAGACACACGTCCATGTCTCTACCCGTGTGGACAAAAATAGGCCATTTGTAAAGCCAATTTTGCCACCCTTTTTGGGTCATAACTACAAGCATTAAAACCAAAACATTTCATATCAAATTTTCAACCAATTCATAACCAAAACATACTCTATTCATGTCATATCATAAACAACCAACCTCATGCTTATAATTCATACCAAAACATATCAAAATCACTTACCAAACTCATTCATTCATACTTGGAACTAATTCATTCCATGATCACATGATTCATATCTCATTTATAACCATTTCAACACAAAACTAACTTACCAAAAAGACCATTTCACTAAGCCATACATATACACCAAATTTACCATTTTTTGCATCACATATCATATACCAAAATAAAACCACAAGTTCAACCATAATCAAGCCATATCACATGGCTAAATATACACTTCACAAAACATATTCAAATTCCTCTTAGCCTAGACATTCCATATTCCAATATTCACATTTTCAAAAAGTACCAAAATAGTGTACTATAGTGTGGTGATGATCCTCAACAATTCCCGAGCTCCTGGTAGCTTCGATAATCTATAAAACAGTTGAAAACACACACAAAGTAAGCTTTCAAAAGCTTAGTAAGCCATATACAAATAAACTTATCATATATCACAATTATAAACTATTTCATTCATATGAATCATGACATAACTCAATAGCAAGTTTATATTTCTCATTTAGCTCTAATGTTCAGAACCATTTGCTAGTAAATACTTCACATATTCATGTAACTCACATATCAATGGATCATATTCATACCCACCTTTCATTTCCAGATTCCATATACAGTCCATATGTACCTGAAGCAGATATACATTCATATATTTATCCATTTCTCGGAGTGCCTGTTGAACCGTACGGAATCAAATAGGATACGCTGATAACTTGAAAAGCTCGTACAATACCAATGTCCCAGACGTGGTCTTACATGTAATCAAATATCGATGCCACTGTTCCAGACAGGGTCTTACACGAAATCAAATATGATGCTGATGTCCCAGACATGGTCTTACACGTAATCTCAAATCGATGCCAACGTCCCAGATGTGGTCTTACATGAAATCATATATCAAAAATCCTATGTCATGACATATGTATCCTAACTATTCCTATGGTTCGTGCGAGGCTTTTCGGACGTCGTCATATTATTGGAACTTTCTCGAATTTCTCATATTCAACTTAAATAGTCATTCATCACAATTAATTAACATATAGGCAATAATAATTCAATTCAAACACATTTATTTGTATATTGACTTATCTCGTACGGATTCGAACGGACGGAATCGACTATTTGATGACTTTCGACTTTCCTCGATCTAATTTATTTTTCTTTGGTTCTTGATCTATATAAATTCAAATTTGACTTATTCAATCTCAAATTCATTCAAATCACTCCATACACACATATTTAAGGCATTTTACAAATTAGCCCTCACATTTTCACATTTTAACACTTTAGTCCCTAATTCATAAAATCACAAAATTTCCTTTCACACATGTTAGGCCGAATATTCATGTAATTCATATAATCCCATATCTTTCATTTATTTCACATTTTATCCCTTCAATTTCTTATTTTCACAATTTATCCCAAAATACTAAAATTCATCAAAAATCCCAATACAAAACATAGTAATCTAACACATATATTTCATTTTCTATCATCAAACTTCATAAAACTCACATTATCAACAATAGAACATCTTAAAATCATTATAAAATTCAGAAATTAAGGCATGGGCTTGATAGAATACAGAGCAACAATTACAAAAACATAGAAATCATCAAAAATCGAGCAAAACACATACCTTAATCACAAATTCTCTTAGCCGAACCCTAGAACTCTTTTTTCTTTTCTTTTCTTTTCTTCTTCAATTTTTGGCAACAATAAGATGATAATGGCCTTATTTTCATATTTTTTATTATAAATCATTTAATACATCAATTACCATTTTGCGCATGATTAATAAACATTTATAACATTAACATATAAGGTCATTAATGTCCACTCATAAGTTCAATGGTTTATTAACCACATAAGGACCTCTCATTTAAAGAGACATAGTAATTAAGCACTTTAACAATTAGAAAGCCACTTTTACATTTTATGCGATTATGTCCTTTTATCAAATTAAACACACAAACGATCAAATTTTCACACGAAACTTTCACAGATATCAATTCACATATTATAAGCACGAAAAATAATATTAAAATATTTTCTGACTCGGATTTTTGGTCCCGAAACCACTATTTCGACTAGGGTCTAAACTGGGCTATTACACTAGGACCTCCATATGATCATGTCTTCCCTGTAGGTTGAATTTTCAAATGTCACATGGCCATAGTCTCTCATACGACCTAGCTACACATTCGTCTACCATCTTCACATGGTCTAGGGCTTCCCACATGGTCCAGTCACACAACCGTGTGTCCCTTATACCTCATACTTTACAGTTTTGACCCAAAGTTTTATGCTTTGATCAGATTAATCCCTGGATAGGTTCCTAACTATATTTAGTGAATTAAATTAAACAATTAAGACCTTGATGCTAGAATTCATGATTGGTCAAAATATTGTGGTATTTATTTATATTTAAGAATAATTGCATGAATTTTGAATAGAATATGTTACTACTGTATTTATGCTTGCAATTGTGTGAATGACACGCCTTATGATACTAAAACCCAAATACATGAAAAAGTATGACTTTGCTACTAATTTTCCATGTGTTAGTAAATTAAATACTATCATGGTCTATCTATATTCAACAAGTCGCATTGCATTGCATGGGTTGGGACATTTCAATCGAAGGAAGTCTGGCAGCTCACCTGCATTAATCAGTTTTGTTGTGCACCTACAGACGAAGGTAGATTCCATCTATAGGTACTGCTATGTATCCATAGATGAAGGTCGATTCCAATAGTAGGATTATGTTGTAAAATCTACAACCAAAAATAGGTTTTATCTGTAGTATTTATTGCTGTGAACCCACATATGAAAGCAGATTCCAACTACAGTGTCTTGCTGTGTGTCCACAACTAAATGATAGTTATTATCTGCTAACCAGTAGTGGTATATCCACATCCCGATGTCCTAGAGAAGAGAGTTCTGGGAAACTCCCATTATGGTGTGTAGCGGTGGGGTAGAGTTTATTCAGTCTAAACTCAAAATTGTATGGCGTCATTTAAATCATGTGCATACAAATCTAGAAAATCATGTTGTGATACATATGCATGAATATATATATATATATATATGAATATATGTGTATGAATATGATTATTATGGGGAAGTCCAAAAATATGGTTATCCTCAAAACTTCAACTGTGAGTTTTGACTTATTAATTATGGTTGCATGTGAAAAATCGTTATTCTAAACTGAATTGCTATCTGTGATTATATTACGCAATGTTAATTAATATGCCTTAATAACTGTTGCATTGGTTTTATTGTAAATGGACTCACACTGAGCGTCAAAGCTTACCCCCTTAAATTTTTATCCCTACAAATAACCTACCAGGTTAGGACGCGAGTATGACATCCGGAGAATCTCAGCACAATCCATTTTATTTTCAGTCTTTTTTAAGGCTTAGTCTTTTGATTTGTTTTATTATTTGAGGATTGTAATGTTTTTGTGAACTATGGTATGAGATTTAGGACTTAGGTTTGTTTTTATTTTGCATGACATTTTATTTATTTCTTTAAGATATTATGCTTTTTTTTTAGGCTTAAGGGTGCTACCCTCAAACATTTTAAAAAAAAGCAATTAAGCCCCTGCTTTTTTTTTGCACTCATTTGGATATTTGAACTTTCAAAATGCATAAAAAAGCCCTCAAACCTTTTAAAAAAAAGCAATTAAGCCCCTACCTTTGTTTTGCACTCAATTGGGTACTTAAACTTTCAAAATGTATCAAAAAGACCCTCAAACTTTTTTCAAAAAAAGCAATTAAGCCAATTTTTTTTTAAAACCCTTAACCCCGATTTTTATTAAATTCACAAGTAAATATATCTTTTCCGCTGCTAGATGATAATTATAACATTGAGGAATAGTAAAATGACTTTTAAACAAAGTTTTCTATTAAATTAAATAAATGCTTTAAAATAATCATTTAAAAAAACTTTGATAACCCTGCTAGGCCATCTCGGTGGCTAATATAGTTTCCCAGATTCAGGTCTAACATCTAAGCCGGGTTGGGGAGTTTACAATCATGATAAAAATAATTTTTTTTTGTTGGAATATTGTTCTTAAGAAAAATTGACCTCAACATTTTAATTTATATAGTTTACAATATTTACTTTTTAGACTAACTAATGATATTATAAAAGCAAGGGTAAATTGCCCAGTTAGTCACCCAATTTATAGGGCGCTTTCATTTGAGTAACCTATGTGTTAAATATCTAATGGAGATTGATTGTACATACTATATCATGTTTACACTTTCATTTTGGTTATCCAACTTCTAGGTCGGTATCATTTTTTGATCACCCAAAATTTTTTTTAAATAATGATCAGGAAAAAAATATTTAGAATTAAAATGAAAAAGTGTTAGAAACTAAAATAATGCATTGAAAAAATTGCCAATTTATACTTGTTTATCCCCTTATCGAAAGTTCTATTTTTTTTTTCAATATTGAAATTTTAAATTTCAAAACATCAAAATTGATTAAATAAATTGTTGAAAAAATTTTATCACTTGATTGTGTTAGTCGATTTGTTACTATAGTATTGAAATTAATTAAGTTAATTAATTTAATCTCCTTTTAAATTTTAAAATTTTATTTTATTTTTCCAAATTAAAATAAACTCAAATAACTCATCTTTGATATTTGTCTATGAAACTCAAATTTCTTTGATTATATGATCCTACTCTTCCATGCTAAGCTAAAAACAAAGAAAAAGCCTTAGAATTAATTAAAATAATTAATTTTATCTTCCTTACCAAACAAAACCTAGAATTTTGTTCATTACTTCTTTACTTAAATGAGGAACAATCAATTAATTTAATTAATTACGAAGAATTTTCATTGCTTTTAGTTTAGTATGGAAGATTTGAGATCATATAATCAAAAGGTACTTAAGTTTCATAGAACAATATTAAATATGAGTTAATTTAATTGATTTTGTTTAGGATAATCTAGAAACATAAAATAAAATTTTAAAAATTAGAGATTAAATTAATTAATTTAGTTAATTTCAATATTATAGTAAAAGATTGGTTAACATTATTAAGGGATAAATTTTTTTCAATAATTTATTTAATTGATTTTGATGTTTTGAAATTTAAAATTTTAATATTGAGAAAAAATAAATTTTAAATTTTCGACAATGAGATAAACAAGTACAATTTGACAAATTTTGAATGCATTATTTTAGTTTCTACCACTTTTTCACTTTGATACTTAACCCCAATCAATAATTCAAAAAAATATTTTTTTGGGTGACCAAAATGAAAGCGACCTGAAAGTTTTGGGTGACTAAAATGAAAGTGTTAACATGATGTGGTGTGTACAATCAACCGTCATTAGAGATTTATTGCTTGAGTGGCTAAAATGAAGGAGCCTTAAAAATTGGGTGGCGAATTTGCATAAATTTCATTTTGAGTGACCAAAATGAAAGTGCCTTAAAAATTGGGTGACTAATTGGGTAGTTTATCCTAAAAGTAAATGGACCAAATTATGTAAAAAAAATTAAAGTATATAGATTAAATCTCAAGTTTCAACACAGTATAAGGGGCCAAAACTAAAATTTTACCATCGTCTTATAATATATATATATATATTAAAAAAAAGCAAACCTAAAAGAAATGGGAGCCATGTGTTAGTCTCTAAGACATTTAGGGCATTTAAATTATATATAATCATGTAATGTTTTAGTCGAAAAGTTAACGATATTAATTATTTGGACTAATTAATACCATTATAAAAATATATAGTGATTAAATATCAAATTTAGGTATAATAGGAGAATCAAATTTGAAATTTAATTTTTTTTAATGTAAAAAAAAACACCAATGATGTATCCTTTACATAATTATAAAAATTGTAAATTCATTATTGTCATGTAATATAAAAAAATTGTGTGAAGGTAAGGACATGTGTCAGCTAGAAGATGTGTTGGACATCCCTTTATATATATAGATATATAGATTTACATTTTGAGCATATTCTAAAGATTAAAACTGAAATTATACCATTATATTAAAATAAAAAAAAAAGAAAAAGAAAAAGAAAAAGAAAGAGAATTTGTTTGTTTATTTTTGGCAAGTGTAAAAGACGAATGGTTTGGACATCCATTTATAACTTAAATATTTAAGCTGACTTTATTTGTGGTCAGTGTAAATAGTAGTGACAGTGAGATTAAATTACTGTAGCTGTAGCGTGAGATAAAAAGTAAACTAAACGCACCACACTGTACCTCACTGTTTATCCAAACTCACCTTTAATGTATTGATATTAAAAAGACTAAAACTATAATCATACCATTGTTTTAAAATTAAAAAAAAAGTTTTAATTTATTTGAATAGGTGTAAAAAAAGAATGTTTTGGACAGTATTTTTATATAAATTATAGATTTGAGTCATTAAAAATGAAGTATATTTATAGGAAATTAGGAATGTATTTGGAAATTTCAAAGGAAGAAAGAAAGGCAAAAGGGAACCACAAGTTGTGAAACTCTTTTATGGCCTCACATCAACAATAATATGTATAGAATAGTAATAGGGAAAGGGATGTGAATATTGAATTTATGAATTGTATTGCCAACTAAAAGAATAAGGCCTAACACCTGGCTACATAACAAACTCCAGTGGAACCTTTATTTAATGTTCTAACCATGGCCAATTAAATTAATTACTGAATATTATATATGATTTTGGGGAGAAAATACATCAAACTTTATTTTTAGTCCCTTTCTTGTTGCAAGAGAGATAGTCTTTTGATAGTACCTTCTCCACTCATAAATACGAGGATAATACGCTTCAATACACTCGAGCTTATGTCCTCTTATATTGACAAAAATACACATACTAACCAAGTTAAGATTCAATCAATCTACAATATTAATTTATAATGTGAATCCAACACTTTATAATTGGATTGAACTGAAAGTCGCAAGTTGGATGCTAATGGACAATGAAAACCATAGGCAGAATTAAACCTTAATTATAAATATAATTTATTTTACATCAAAATAGTTTTGTATAAGATTTAAATTAAATATAAATTTGAATAGAATCCACACATAATTTATGTAAGATGGGAATCGAATTTAGATATTCAAAATTTATGACCTCAACCTTTGTTAACTGTGTCAAAGCTTAATTCACAAGTGGTTGAAAGTTTAAGTACAAAAAACGACATGACAAACTTAATTCTTCCTTAATAGGTTCTTAGTTTTTAGTTAATTATTGATCTTTGTTACTTTTGATTTTGATATTATGATTGAATTGTCAAATCTTCTAGTTCGTGGTCGAATCAATTGAATTGATTTTCGATTTGATTTTAACTTACCAATAATTATCACGATGATATGGATCTAAAGCTAAACTTTAAAGTTGATGACAAAAAAATAATAATAATAATCTAAAATTAAATTATAAATTTTTAAAAGGAAAATAAAAAATAACTTTATCACTATACTAATTTATATTTTTTAAGAAATTTAAAAAATAATTTTACTATTTTTGAGCTCCTTAATGCACTTAGAGTGGAGTAGCCTTGTTAAAGAAAATTACTAATTAAAAGAAGTTTAGAGTTTTTAAGACGTGAGATACCTTGAAACAAGTCGGGCAACTTTGAATGTTAAATTCATATTTCATATTAAAAAAAAATGCAAGGCAAAGGTGAAACTGGTTATGTAGCTCCTACTAACAGTGCCATATATGAGAACTGTAGAAGGATGGTGACATGCAAAATTGAACAATAATTAGATTGGAAATGTCAGTGTAATTCTAAAGTATTGAGGTAGGAAAAGTGAAGGGTGATCGTAATTATTGATGCCATCGATTCATTTGACGACAAACCTTAAAACTTCAGCATCATAACCAAAACACATATCACATCGATGCACATGCATTTCCATTCTCATGCTTTTTACCCTTCAATCTGCAGACTTCATCAGCCACCCAATAGTTGGCTATTTGTCTTTCAATTCCACCATGGGTTGCAATTGCTTTTACTAATTTGAGAGAATAATTTATTATCAATCTGCTTCACTTCTATGCATTTATTACATCACTCTCTCTACTAAAATTTAGAAGTGTTTATTTGCTTGTAAAAATTTCAATCAATATAAGTTTAATCCCCTTGAATTCAGCTTGAGTTAAATAATTTTTTTTAGGATAAACACACTAGTAATCACCTAATTATTATTATTTTTTATCACTCAATTATAAAAAAATTACAAAATGATCATTCAACTATTAGTAAATTTCTTTTTTAGTCATGAAAAGTTACAAAATAATTATCATTTTTTATCACCCAACTATTTTGGATTTTTAGGTATTTCTACTTTTACGTTAGTCTGTTGGCAAACAAAAAAGACAAGATTGAGTAGTTATGTGATAATTTTGTGACTTTTCATAATTAAGTAATCAAGAAAGAAATTTATTAATAATTAAATGACCACTTTGTAACTTTTTATAATTGGGTTAAAAAAAGAAATTCACTAATAATTTACCCAAATTTTTAATTAGAGAAACATAATAGAAAGTTTTTAAGAAATGACTTAATTTTGTTCAGGTTCCAAATCTATAAATTGCTACAAAAATGCCTCCAAGTACATGACTTAGATTGTTAACTGTATAATCACAGCCGAGGTAGGTGCACTTGGCTTTGGTTTGGCAATAACATTTCTGCCTTTGCTTTATTAATAAAATGGATTTGGCTTAAAAAATTAAAAAAAAAATCTAATATATTACATTCATTAAAATGGCAGGTAGTGGTGCCTTTCACATAGGCCAAGTTGCCTAGAGGACACGAGGTTATAACTACAAAACTCGACTTTCTATCTGCCAGTTCGATTTGTAATTATCTTCATTATTATTTATTTTAAGATTTAGTTGAAAGAATAGTGAGAGTCATAAATTTGTGGAATTTGTTCTATGCCAATTTATGAATAAAAATTGGATTGTTTTATTAAAAGGATTATTTGATTGTCATCTTTTATCATCAAAGATCTAGAGAATTGTTTTGACGAGATTGTGGATTTGAATATAATCTCATTTTCTTTTTATATTTTAATCGATATAATCCTGTAGTATCTTATAATGTTGACAATAATATTAACATACTTCTAATATTACAAATCGTAGATGACATCTAGCAATGTATCAGTACTATCCAATTTGAAGGAAGTCATGGTCCGACATAACCTTTATATGATAATATTATCGTATAGGACATCCCTTTATTCATGGTATCTGAATTGAACACAAGTCATGAAACAATCACAATTGTATAGTCCATCTTTTATTTTTTGAATCCTGAGTAGACTAATATAAACAAATGAGTTTGATAAATCATATCAACTCATTTGAGTATGACTACGTAGTTTTAGTCTCACTCAATTAAATGGCTCAAGATATTGCTTCTATTACATAGTTTGTGTTATATCCAACAACAATTTTTATAATACTACTCGTTACATAAGATGTTTGACTATATCAAAATATACAACTCCCTATGTTGTAACCATAGTGACCTTAATATTAAGGATCGTAAATACCATTATTACTAAGAGAATTGCTAATAATTCAAGAAACATTCTCATGGTGGGTTAGGTTTGTATACTATTCTTCTAACATGTATCCATGCATTGACTTAATATCTCATACCCATGATAATATATTATCATCAATCAGCCACATATTAGTCTTAATGCATTATTATTGTTCAAGCCCATAATAATACTCAACTAAAGGCATTTAAGAATAATTATATTATTCTCAGGGCATTGTTATTAATCAAGTTATTTAATATGATAAAGAAAATAATAATGACAATATCTTCATTAATAAAATAGGTAAACAATTTCATGATTAATTTTTGGGCGTACTCCGCTAACTTCATGGAAAGTAAAAAGAATAATCTTTTTAACTACCAATAAAAAATATTAACTTGGTTTACTGTTTCTAAATTTAGATATTAATTAGGATAAAAAAATAAATAGTAAATATAAGTTGCCGAATTCAAATAGTTTGCTTGGATTTAGAGCTTCTTGAAACTTTTTCTCTTGGATTATTAAGAAAAAACTCGGAATTATTTTCCTTGAGGGTTCTAACGCTAGAATATTAATAATTGAAATCTTATTTTTCTTTGAAGTAATTGAAAAATTAAATGTATGTAGAAAATTTAAGGGTTAATTGATAAATTAAAAAATTAAGTTATAAAATTTTTTAATATATTTTTTAAAATTAATTACGGAATATAATTAGATTGTTTGATAAATATAGATTTTAAATTATAAAAAATATATTTTACCTTTTATCTTTATTTTTTAAATATTTCACCTTATTTTAAATAAAAAATTAAATTCTAAACTTAAAAATATTTTATAGGATAATATAATATTAAAATAAAAAATGAATTAATTGAAAATATTCTCCATTAAGTGATAAGTAGCTCTTTACTTATTATTTTTCAAACTTTTTATAGAAAAAATTCTATCAGATTATTTTAATTTGTATTATTAAACATGTGAAAAATATTAAATCATTTAAAATATAAATTTTTAATGAATTTAAATTTTTAATGGTTTATCAAATTAGGCTCTAGTGTAGAAAAACATAAAGGAGAAAGCAAGAAAGGGATGAAGAAATTCTTGCAAAAGGGATAGATATGGAGATGAGTTTACTTTTTATTAAGACAATGTTTGATAACTAATTTAAAAAAATTAAATTAGCTAGTAAATAAGGTAAAAAATTGTTTTCAATAATAAAAACATATTTAGTAACTATTTTATTATAATAGAAAAAATGAGAAATAAATTAACAATTTTTACATTCATATTTATTTCGATGAGGCTACTGAATTTAATATATGAAAAATATTAAAAAAAGAATATTTTTGTGTTTATACGAATTTAAATTAGAGTCAATTAATTTAAAGTTAAAAAACTCTATTTTCATTATTTTCACTTTTACAAAAACATTTTTAGTGAAAACAATGAAAATAACTTTTTTATTATTTTCTAATTTTCACATATTTTCATTTTTTTAAAATCATTTTAATTTTTTTTTCACCAAACACATTTTCTTCAATGTTTTCCATTTTCCAAGAAAATGAAAACGAAAATGGCCTCTGTTTCCTTAAATCAGAAGGAACCCAAATTTTTAGTGATATAATTTTTTTAAGCATGTTTGATAATCTATAATACAAAGTAAATTATAGAATTTTTTCAATGAAAAATTATGGAAAATGATAAGTAGATAAAGAACGACTTATCACTTAAAGTACAATTTTTTAATTTTAATTTAATTTTATTTCTTTTAACATTATCCTTTAAATATTTTACCTTTAAAATTTTAAAAATTACTTTTATCAAACAATCTAATCATATTCCATACTAAATTTTAAAAAATATATCAAACAAATTTTATACTTAAATTCACTACTTCATTTTATTTCTTATGACTTTTCAATTTACTCAATAACATTTAAGCAATTTTTGTGGATTAATTTTGGTGAGACTAAGTAACAAACCCACAAAATTGATTTAATAGGAATTCAAACAGAAAATGAGATGGGCATGACGTGGATGATGGTTCAATTGGGGATGAGATAAAAGTGATGTGTGGTTGAAGAATGAATGGAGTTTATTTATTTTTTTATGGGGTAGTTAAAAAGTTTTAATAATAGAAATGTAATTCATTAATCTTTATCTACCAAAACTAGAGAACTTTGCCATGCATATACTTCTAATTACAACAGATAGTAAATTTACAATTACTTATAACTAATTCTAGTTATTCTAATATTCCTTCTCCAGGCTCACAAAAAAAAATCATCAATTACTATTACATTCATTTTGTCACGACAATGAGAAAACGCTCATGCAGTCAATGACTTGGTAAGTACATTAGCTATCTGATCACTGTTAGGTACATGATTCACTTGAAGCTAACCACTAAGCACCTTATCATGAACAAAATGTAAATCAAGCTCAACATGCATGAGTTGAGCATGCAACACAAGATTGGCAGCCAAAGGCACAATGTTGGAATTGTCACACCAAATTATTGGTACACCTTTAAGTTTTACTCTGATTTCATCAAGCAACGAGTGAAACTAAGTCAACTTGGATGTAGCATTCAAATACTTATATATTCAGCATTAGATGTTGACCAAGACACCACACTCTACTTCTTGGAAGCCCAACCAATGAGATTATCCTTAAGATACAAGCAAAAACTTGAGGTTGACTGACGATCTTCAAGTGAACTAGCCCAGTCAGAATCAGAAAAACCTGTCAAGGACACACTCAAAGGCTGAAACACCGATCCATGAGTAACTGTACCTTGGATATACCTCAGAATTCGTTTGACAACTACCCAATGCCCATCATGGGGTTGATGCATGTACTGGCTAACTTTATTAATAGCAAATGTTATGTCTGGCCTAGTTAAGCACAAATATTGGAAACTACCCACAATTTGCCTATAGAAAGTACCATCCCCAAGTAGGGAACCAGCCACAGCAATCAAACTAGGAGAAGTTACTATTGAGGTGTTTAACGGCTTGGCATTTGCCATGTTGGCATGCTCTAATAGTTCGCGAGCATACTTTTGCTGAGATACATGAATGTACTCATCATGATGATGAATTTCAGGATTAAGAAAATAACTTAACTTGCCTAAGTCCTTCAAAAAAAACTTCTCATTAAGACACCGAATCACCTTCTCAAGTTCAAAACAATTATCACCAGTTACTATTATATCATCAAAATACACAAGCATAAACACATAACTTGATACAACCTACTTGAAAAACAATGATGGGTCAGCTTTTGAATATTGAAATTTCAACTGTTGAACAAGAAAATATCGTAACTTCTCAAACCATACCCTTAATGCATACTTAAGACCATACAAAGCTTTGTTCAGCCGACATTCAAATGGATTTCCATCAGCATCACACACCTCAAACCCAAGAGGTTGTTTCATGTAAATAACTTTAACCAAGTCACCATTCAAGAACGCATTGTTCACATCAACTTGACACAACTTCCACTTTCTTAACATGACTAAAGCAAAGATTGTTATGACAGTATTAGCTTTGACCACTGGGTTGAAAGCCTCATGGTAATATAACCCAGGAGCTTGTAAAATCCCTTGAGCGACGAGACGAACTTTGTTACGGGCTACACTCTCATTGGAGTTCTTAATTTTGAATAACTATTTGCAGCCCAAAAGTGATCTATCAGCTGGTGGAGAGACTAAATCCAAGGTATTGTTCTTGACTAGAGCCTATAACTTATCATGAACAATATTTTTCTAGGATGAAATAGACATGGCCTCATGAATGTCACTCGGCTCAACCGAATTTATTGTGGAAGTGTAAACTTTGGGCTTGTAAACACCCATTTTTCTTCGAGTTATCCTAGGATGACTGATGGCCACTAAACTAACTATAATTATGACAAAGGCAAACGCACCTATCGAACAATAGTATAGCTATGGTGAATAGGGAATATCGTATCCACGAGGACTAAAAGTACTAGAAATTACCATTTTTCTATTATTTAGCCGATAAATTGAAGTGATTATTTTTAATCTAATTTAACTACGAACGCAACTGATAATGAAATAAGAAAAATAATTGAAGGCAACCAATGAGAAAGACAATACCAAGGAAAGAATCCACCTAGGCTTTACCTATTATTTTGAATCTGAATTAAACAATTTATTCACTTGTGTCTTGATCTGTAGAAATCCCCAAATTATGTTAATATCCCTTTCGAAAGTAAGAACAACTGACTCTAGGTTGATTAATTGAAATCTCTTTCTAATTAAAACCCCTATCATCGCATTAACTCAATCTATGGATTCTCTTATTAGATTTGACTCTAATTCAGTTTATGTCGTTCTATTTCTAAAATTGCATGCAACTTCACTCAATTATGCTAGATCTACTCTTAAACATGGACTTTTGCTCCACTGAAATAAGCACATTAAACATGAATTAATATCCCAAAAATATTAAAACACGAAATAAGCATACATAATTGAGAACAAGAATCAAGTATTTATCATGTAAATCAGAAATCAAATAATAAAATTCATCATAGGTTTTATCTTCCCTAGGTATCTAGGGAATTTAGTTCATAATCTGGCATGCAAACATCTCAAAGTTACGATAACAACAAGACATAAAAAAACTCAATAAAACATCGAAGGAAATTAGATGAAGATCTTCAATATTGAAGGAGATCCGCTTCTGAGTTGATTCCGATGGCGTTCTTCAAGTCTTTTCTTCATTCTTCTCTGAGCACCCCCTTCAGTTTCTTCTAATATGTATTTATAGACTTTAGAATGCTCAGAAAGCCTAAAAATTAGGTTTTTCGTGTATTTGGGAAGTAATGTACGATATTGAAAGGGGCTGGAACATGAGCATGTGGTTAGCCCGTGTGAGCCACACAGGCTTGTGGCTAGCTAGTTTGGAAATGCTTAGGCCATATGGATCTTGGAAACAGCTCTATTTGTCTGATTTTGGTTTATTTTAACTTATTTCTCTCCCAAATGTCTCTTAAGTATAGAAACATGAATTTAAAGGATTATGAGCATCAAATTCACTAATTTACGTAATAAATAATCCAAAATTGCATCAAGAATGAGATTAAAAATATGTTATTTTTATGACTTATCAATGACAGTTACTATAAATAGATGTTTGCTGATCCAAATGCACTGAAGAACCCAAAGGAATCACCATCGGATCATGTTGAACAACCACCAAGTCTAGTACATACACAATAGGAGCAGCACCACTAATAGAAGTAGAAGAATGCTGAGGAGATAACATATAAGAGCCAGAAGCAACATCATTATGTACCACCGAGGAAGTACTCATAGATGGAGGAAACATGAAGATTGGGAGTGTAGTAACAATACTTGAGTTATTTGATACTAAAGGAGAACTCGAAATAAAAGATTTGAACTTGGAAAAAGGAAAAACATCCTCATCAAATTGCACATGCTGAGAAATGTACATAGGCCTAGCTTTATTCAAGCATTTATAACCTTTGTGATTAGGATCATACCCTAAAAATGTGCACGACGTGGATCAGTACTGCAACTTATGAAAATTGTATGGCCTTAAAGAAAAGGATAACAAAGACACCTAAACACTCGAAACCCTTTGTAGTAAGGGTTTTGACCTTTAAGTCTTTCACTTGGAGACATTCAACCTACCACATTCGTCGAAAGCACGCTCAAAAGATAGAATCCAAAGATAAAAACATTAGTTCAATAACTAAAAGGTAAAAAGGCATGAGCAAGAAGCACTAGACCCATTTCAACAATCTACCAATGTCATCTTTCCACCAAGTCGTTTTACTCAAATGTGTATGGACAAGAGAGACGATGTGTTATACCTTATTTCTTAAAATATGGAACAAAGCTTTGAAACTCTCATCCACCATTAGTTTGAATCTGCTTGCTCTTAACTCCCAACTGTAGTTCAACATGAGTTTTGAATGATAAAAAAGCATTCAATGCTCATATTATTTTCGAAAAAATTAAATCCATATGTGTCGCGAAAAAGCATCCATAAAAGAGATGTAGTATTGACAACTAGAAGAATAATAAGGAGTTGGACCCCATAAGTCAGCAACAACAAACTCAAGAAGTGTTGAATAGACTGTGTTACTAGCCACAAATGGCTTATCTCAGTGCCCTGAAGCAATATCCGTTTGGTTGCTAGATCCTTTATAAAGCAAGAAGTGAGATAAAACTCAAAATACATATTATTGTCCTTACAAAATTTGAAATAGAAATTTTTTTTTTGCGAATATTAGGCACATAGAGTAAATCTTTAAGTGGCAATGAGTGAGATCCATCAGATAAAATAGTCTTACCAATATGAGAAATAGTTATGGAATGACCATTCCCAACAACCAGCTTACCTAACCCATTATACACACGACATTCAGTAAGCTTAGCAATGTCATTAGTCAAATATGTTGTCACTCCACTAGCTGGATACCAAGCTAAGTCAGAGACGACTGATGGAATAGTATTAATTGATGCAACAACTGATGGATACATGTTAGGCACACTTGCAGAACATGGAGAAATGCCAGAAACAGAACAAACATAATGGGAAAAACAAGAATGATGCCCACCATTTGGATAATGTGTATGAATCCCAGACTAATGATACTCAAACGACCCAGAATTCTAACAATTAAAAGACCCAGCTGTCGACCTAGTTGGATGAGAACCTGATAGCCTATTTTCAACATGACACATATAGGCAGAGATTGGTTCAAGATTTTTTAGGAAGTGGGCCTATGAAAAGAAGAGCCCAATTGACCTAACCCCAAATTAGGATTAACGTTTTCAGCATCATCCTTATCGTATGTAGAATAGTACCAATGGTAGTAGTAGTCAGCAACGTGCCCAAACTTGCCGCATATTTGAATTGAAGTCGTGTACCACAACCAAACCGTCCACGTCCTCGACTATGAAAAGCTCAACAACTAGATCAAAACGCCTGAGGTAGTGGTTGACTAGTGTATGTGGGAAGATCCGATGAAGCTGGCTTAGATGACTTGTTATCCACCGTAAGATTTTCCAATATCGTACTCTAAGATAAATGGGCTTCCTAATGAGCTTCCGCATCGAGAAGCGCCATTGAGATCCCTTGTAAATCAAAAGTGACTCTGCTCGTTGTAACAATAGAAACTACATGATCATATTCCGATGAAAGGCCATTCAGAACAGCAGAGTGTTGCTCCTCCAAAGACACCTGTTGACTGCTCCCGCTAAGGAATTGCAATGGTGTTTAATCCTTACCAGGTAATCAGACATTGAAAGGTTATTTTTCTTAAAATTGTGAAGTAAAGATCGATACCTAATTGCTTTGGTGGCAGATTAGCTGCCAAAAATTCGTGTGAGAGTATCCAAAAATTCAAAAGCCGAAGATAAATGATCAACCAGTTGATTGTGCAATGAAGCACTGATGGTAGAAAAAAGCTAGGCACACAAAGTAGAATCTTGTTGCTAATATTGATCATAGGCCGAATTTTCAACTGATACACCGTCAGACCCAACAATATCTTGCGGCGGCACGATAATTGTCCCATTAATGAAAAAGTGTAGTCAATGGGTTTTGAGAACTAGTAACACATGTTGTTTCCACGGCAAAAAATTACTATCATCAACTAAAACTGCTACCTTTTGTGACACAAATGCAAATGGGTTGAAAAACCTTCCATTTGCTGAGTCTCTTATGCATGCAAGATCTATCAATGTAGCAATCAACAACTACTAAAACTTTGTTACCATAATAGAAATATAATTCATTAATCTTTTCTCTAGCAAAACTAAAGACCCTTTCCATACATATAGTTCTAATTACAACAGATAGTGAAATTACCCTGTAACTAAACTTACAACCACTTATAACTAATTCGAGTTACTCTAATATTAAGAATTTTGGTTTCAAAAGAAGGAAACCGTGGAGTACATTTTTTTATTTTTCAATTTATGTGTAGTTTTAGAATTTTCATATATTTTTATTGTAGATTTTATTTTTAAATTTTTTAATGAATTTGTTCATATTTTATAATTTTTTGAGAATTTTTTTATATGAAATTTTCAAAACTTATTTTTATATAATTTTTTAAAATTATTATATATATTTGAATTCTTTTATTTTTTTGTTTAAATTGAGGTTGTGTAAATTTCAATGGTTATTTTTTTTAGAATTATGATCAAATTGAAACAATGTATAAATATTAAGGACTAAATTTATTATTATGTCAACTTTAGAATTGTCTTATCATCTCTCCATCATATAGATAACTACAATTACTGGAATCAAAGCAAAAAATACAAAGCAGTTGAATGACCATTTTATCACTTCAAATATGGATAGCCAAAAAAATTAATATGGATAGCCAAAAGAATTGTCTTCACCCTTAAATTAGAGGAAAAAATGCGCTTAAGTACGTTTAAACTAACGTCTTCCTCATTATTGCATTAACAACAATGCCATATAAGCTAAAACTAAATCGACTGATGGGGCTATGAGATTGGATACTGGAAATAGATTTGCTGGAGGGGTCGCGAGAGATAGGAATGGACAGTGGCTCTTTGGTTTTAACCGATATATTTGAAAGTGCTAAATTTTTTATGCTGAACTGTGGGGCATCCTTGAAGGTCTCAAGCTCATTCAAAGAAGAGGTCACGATTGTGTAATAATCCTCTCGGACAGTTTAGACGTTGTTCGGGCCATCCAAGGGAGATTTTTAGGTATGTCGAATTCTACTTTAATTCGGCGAATCCAGAATATTCTTTCTCAGGAAAACTATTGGCAGTTGCGCTGTATCCCCAGGGTACAAAATGCAGCTGCTGATTGCTTGGCAAAAGGAGCTTTAACTTCTAAAGTTGATTTGCAATTTTTTGATTTCCCCCCTTTTATGGTTCGGAATTTTATAAAGAAATACCAGGCTAGAGGTTTTTTTTCTGTTCATATGGATGTAACTAATTAGTTGATCTTTTTGTTTCTTTTAGAAAAAAAAATAGGGCAATTTTAATTGCATATCTTAAAAATTAAAATTTAAAACTTCCTTAAATAAAGTTACTAAGTTAGTGTTTTTTTTTTATAAAAATTTTAGCCTTAGAAGAAAGTAATTATCTTCTCTAAAGCTTCAATCAGCTTGAATTCCTGAGCTTCATATTCACCTAGATATAGACACCATTACTTTCCTACTAAAGTGCCTACTTCAAACTACAAACAAACACAGTATTGCAGATCATAGAGATCAGCCCACCATATACATATCACACCAAGATCCCATCCTATATATGAAGATAATGCTATATAATTATATTTATTACTGCACCCCTATCGTATAAGCAATAAAAAGAATCTGTACACGATCTCATCTCATCTTAGGCTTAACCCTTTCTATTATAAAGATGAAAGAGCTCAGTGAACTTTCCCTTTCGGTTTACAGCAGACACAACTTGCTTCATCATCAGCAGGCTTTGCTTATTACTGTCGTCCCTTTTTTTCTTTAATAACCCTTTCGAAACACAACTGTAATAGGGTCCATGACTCCCCTTTGTCATTGATACTCAAACACCCCCCACTTGGTGCAATAATATGGTTCCCACTTTGGCTTCATCGTTCAAAAAATCACTCATTTTACACCTAATTATATGAAATTTGAAGTTCTCATACAAATTTACTTGATCTTGTAATTATAAACTTCTCATCATTATATTATATATTAATTTCTTAATATGATCAAAGGTGTGTTTTCAAATTTCATTTACGTTTTATCTATTTTTCGAACGATTTTAAGAGTGCATTTCACCATATCAGCTTGCTGAATTGTCAGCTAAAAAAATGCACCCTAAGTTTTTTTTCTTTTTTCTTTGGTCATCCCTAGCTAGATAATTGTTATAGAAAAAATATCTCAAATCTTTACTAAATGAATGACAAACTTTATAAGTCGTTATTAAATTACATATAGAATTAAGGTTAAGAAACCAAAGGTAAAGAGGAAAGATTTTAAATATTAGGGCTGAAGATTATTACCATTTATTCACAAATATAAGGTGCATTATTTAAATTGCTATAGGAGTTAGTTGACCAAGGACACTAAAAGTTTTAAAAAGTTGAAATTTGAAGGGTTAAATCCCATGAACACCGAAAATGTTACTAATGTTAGAATTTTGAATTTGAAAATGTCACCCTTCAACTTTTTTTTTTCTTTGAGGATATAGTTAACTAATTATATTAATAAGTTAGTCCTCATATAATATTTACATGATGAAATTTGAAAATGGACAGTCAAGATCCTACAGCTTTAATATTGCTAAGCGTTGTTGTTAATGTTGCTTTGGACAAGTTGTTTTTTTGGTATAACAAGTGTTTTAATTTAATTATTTTCCAGTTTGAGTCTAAAACTATTCAAATTGAAGGTAGTATTTAAGTAAAACTTTTAATAATATTGATTTTAAGATTCAAATTTAATCTAATACTTCCACTTCTTCTAACATCTTGTAGGTAGATTCCATTTACATATAGTTGAAGAAAGAAGGAATGAGATAAGAAAAGTTAGCCCCCATCGTCCGCTGAGGAAGTAGCAGGGGGGGTGTTGTCAGGATCAGGGTCACACTCATTTCATTATAATAGCAACAAGCATAATCTGGACAGGATAGGTAATACTTCCAAAACTCCTTTTTCGTTTCTCTTCAAACCCTAATCTCCTTAACTCACCAATACCAAGTAATTGCACTAAACCCGGTTTCCCATTAGAGAAAATCACCCTTTTATTTCCTCTTCCACGTCCCAGCAGCATTTGCTGCCACCCCTGGCTACTTTGATCGACACTAATTACCCACTTTTCTTTTTCTTTTCATTCTTATATATATATATATATATAAATATATATCTTATTAAATACCTCTTTGGATGCTATCCCTTGGTTCTCTCTCCCAATAAATTTTTCTGTACATAAAGGGAAATTTAGTTTACTGGTGTGATATACATAGCCCGGGTTTAAAGCAAGGAGTTGAGGAGGGAATTAAAAGCTTTTTTTGGGGGGGTTCCGAGTGTTGCTTTCCTCTTGTGGTTTTTACTAGTTTGTTATCTAGAGAGAAGAACTATTTGGTTATCTTTCTTGCTTGGTGTTCCTTCTAGGGGTTGGGGTTGAGGAGAGGTTGCTTTTAAGCTTTGAAAGACATGTCGAGCTGCATCGAAGTTGTGCCTGAGCAACTCTGCTATATCCCTTGCAACTTTTGCAACATAGTTCTTGCGGTATCTTATCTGATGGATCTTTGCTGCTTCTTCTTCTTTTCCTTTTTTTTTTTCTAATGGGTGGGATCTGCCTTTTTTATTTATTTTTTCTTTATTTCCACACTTTCTTATCAACAGGCCACCACTAACATCTTTTTTAATTCATATTTTTAAGTGTTGGTAGTAATATCTTTCTCCATGTATATCTTACAAGAAGAAAAGAACAATTTAGATGCTGATAAAAGCTGTCTCTTTGCTTCTGAGGATAGCTTTTTACTGAAACCTATTGATTTTCTTTCTGGGTTTTCTTGTTTTTGTTACCAGTCAGGTCTCCATCGTTGGACTTTTCTTTTTCTTCTTCTTTTGCAGTCAAAGATAAAGTCTTAATGCAAAGACCAGAGAGAAAAAGAGAGGAAGTTAAAGCCTTTGAGATTTCTGATCTTTTTTTTTTAATTATGTTTTTTTGGGTAAAAAAGAAGCTTCTTCCTTGACCAATATTCGAATGACCTAGTCACTATTTTTTCCTTTTTTTCCTTCTTAAGTTGAATATATTGTTGATCTAGGAAGAAAATAGAAGCTAGCATATCATTATCATAAAGAAAATCCTTTTTTTTTTAAGAATCTTCAGCTGATCTGTGATTTTCTTTGATTCGTGGTTACTAATTTACAGCTGAATTTTGGTTTGCAAACTATTAAAAAAAAAATAGTTAATTAATTAAGGGATTAATGCGCAGGTGAGCGTTCCATGCAGCAGTCTGTTTGATATAGTGACAGTCCGATGCGGGCACTGCACCAATCTATGGTCCGTTAACATGGCAGCCGCCGCATCTCAGTCACTGTCATGGCAAGATATTCAGGTGATATGATATATGAATGATGAATTTCTAATTAATTTTATTTTTCTTTTTATGTAATAGTTGCAGTCGACAGGGAAACCCTAGCAGCCTCCATGATTGAAACCTAATTAATTTGCTTTTCGGTGGAGCTGGACTTTACAGCCGCTTTTCATGTTTTGTTTTTGTTTACTAAGGTCTGATTTTGGGTAGCTTGATTTGATTGACATGTAAGTTAGTGCTGTAATGATTTCATTTGGAGAACTTTGTCTTCATCTAGGGAAACAAAAACAAGATGAAAATTGAAAGAGGCAAAAGGTGGGTGGGTTTTTGTAAGAGAACAATTGGTTTTTTTCATTACAAAACTTATTTAGGGGTCTATATTAAATTATGGTACAATTCTAACTGATTCACCCACTTGAATGTTTTTTTCTCTCTCTCACTTAAGAAAGGACTAATCAGCCAGTACATTATGATAATAATTAGGCACCCAATAATGCAATAGAGGATTATAGGAGGGATTTGGGTTCCTCATCGAAATGCAGCCACAACAAGTTGTCAATGCGACCTCCTCTGCCTAACAATGCGACTGAGGAAAGGGTAGTGAACCGACGTAAGTTAATTAAATAAACTCTCTATTTAAAACCTTGTTTTTTGAGTCCTTCCACTTTTTTTCTTAAATAATGTGCGTAAGGGGCCATTGTTTGGTTTTCAGCTCCCGAGAAGAGGCAGCGAGTACCTTCTGCATACAACCGCTTCATTAAGTACGATATCTTAAACACCATTAACTTATATGGAAGGCTAAATGTCTGACAGTAGAGTAAATAATTATATGGATTTAATTGTGGACCAATGTAGAGAGGAGATTCAAAGGATCAAGGCCAACAATCCAGATATCAGCCACAGAGAAGCATTCAGCACTGCTGCTAAGAATGTAAGGAAATGCATGGTAACAAATTTGTTTAGAATTTACTTTTTTTGGTTTATACTGACTTTTTTTATTTTTAATCAATTCGTACATGGAGTGGGCACACTTTCCTCATATCCATTTTGGGCTGATGCTGGAAACCAACAACCAAACTAAGATGAATAATGTAAGTGGCTAATTCTGTTTAGGGAATGTTCATTGCAAAACTCAGCTTTGATTATCTTGCTTTAAGGTAGAAATGGCTCCTTTTATAGTTAGTTCATTTGGTTATTCTTAAGAAGTGGGTATTAATGGGTTTGAGGATTTCTCCTATTTTCAGGTTGTGTTTGAGAATTTTGATATGAAATTATGGATTTAGACTTTGAAAATAATATAAACTGTGTGATAATAATACATATAACATTTATGAGTATTTTTCCAATTCAGGAATTTATACATTTTTAGAATAAATTCATGAATTTGTTTTATATAAAAGTAATGGATTGAAGTTGATGGTTTTAAGCAGGCCTAAGAAGAAGGCAATATGGTTTGAGATTTGAAGTTTGAAGTGAGGAAAAGTGTTGATCAATGCTTTTAAGGATATATCCTTAGTTTTATTTGTCTTGGGTTGTTTGCTACTAATTTTCTTTCATCCTTTTCCAACTCAACATATATATTTTTATTATAATTTATATTATAAGAGAATGTATGTTATCTATCACTTAATTTTTTTTAAAGTTTTATTTTAATTATCAAAATTTGGAAATTAATTTCATCATCAAATTTTATGTTCATTAATATTTGATATTCTCTATCAACATACTTTTTAAATCAATTTACAAATTACATTGTTAATCATTCTACTATTTGACTGGTTTGGATTAAATTAAAATTTTGAAAAGAAACAATAAATCAATCTTGTTAAAATATTAATACGCATAACATCCTACCTTATTAAAAAGCTTACCAAGAAAATTTGGTGAGAAAAAATCAGTTAAGGGTAAAAGAGTACAAATGATATTTACTCCCTCTCATGACAACGTCACATAATATATTAGAGTCTACGTATTTCAATCTTGAATACTAACTTTTCAAATGATCACTATAACAGATTTACTAAATGTTTAAATCATGATTCTTCTAAATGTCATGAGTGAGTGAGGAAGAATTTTGAGGAAATATATTTTAATCTTTTTAGGAGTTCTAACATTAATCAAACTTTGATCATCATCCTTCTATAAAAATATATATGTTCAAATTAATTTATATAAATATTTATGCAAACACATTGAACAATTTCTCTAGAATTTTATATGCTTCTAGCACTTTAAATCCTTTAAGGATTTTAATATAAATTTCAATATATATAGTGACTTATATAAAAGCCTGTAAGAACGATCATTAGGCATATGCCAACTTTTTATGGACCACCAAACTAATAAGATATTTAAATGTTATTGTATCTATCAAAAAATAATATTATATATTTTCTTAATAAATGTTAGGACTTAGAGGAAAACTTCATTTTTCTTATTTTGTTTTTGCAAGACTATCAATTAGTACTCCACAAACTTTACACCTTTAAATTTTTTTACTATAGGTCTAGAAACTCACAATTTGAAAGTGAGTTTAATTCTACTTGAATTGTCTCTTTATATTTTGACCAATCTATTCTATGTCTATATTTCACGACAAATTTATTCAAGATCCTCATTTTCTTTTATTATTTCAAAAATAATATTGCATGCAAAACTATTGTCGACAACATTTCATTTCAATTCCATATTTTCTCACTTTGACATAACTTATTAAAATTTCTTCATTTTCTCTATTTTAATCTTCAGGTACATAAATCTCTTCTATAGTTTTAATAATTAGTTATTTTTGGTGTTCTTTGGAGCACCCACTTCTACTATATGACCATTTAGATTTGTTATTTTCTTTTATAAGAATTTTCATCCTTAGAACCAATCGATCTACCATGCTTCAGGTATGCATTACTTTCATATATTCTAATAGGTTGCCCTACTTGGACTTCAATTCAAATCAAAACATTAGCTAGTATATAACATTTGGTTATTCTATCAGGTCAGTAAGTGCATCTAGTAGTTAACTTGCACTAAAGTGAATTATCTTTAAACTTTTGGTTCAAATTACTTTATGTAAGGATCTAAATAATGATATTAATCCCAAGTAATTATTTCATCTAGTTTGTTATTTCTCTCCTCCTAGTGTTGGGAAAAATATCAAATCAAAAAAGTAATCACCAAATCAAATCATAATAGAATCTCCAATTTTCTAAAAATATCTAATAAAAAAGGCTTGCCCGTTCTTTGTACATAAACCCTTGTGAGGCTTTCGTGAAGTTTCAGTAGTTCTTCTGCTTCTAGGATAAATTCTCCTATTTGTGGCTCATAAAAAGAACTAGCAGGTTGATGGATCATTACCCTGATGATATAACATAATAAAAGGTTCTTCTAACTCACATAATGAGGCGAGAAGAGAAGCTAAAAATAGCTAAAGAATAATAAGAAAAAAAGATAGAATTGAACTAATAACTAATATTTACTCCTAACTTTCTTTAAATATGCATTTTGTGCATTGTGGTAGAGCATTTTGAATATATACCGCTCATTCAAAAATTCTAAAATAGGAAATATTTGGCTCTCACCCAAAGCCAAGTGTAATGAGGAGTATTTATCATAACTTATTAACATGATTCGTACAAGAGTTGATGCATGTAAAATATCATATCTTTATGCATATACAAAAAAAATTATTCTCAAAAGTAATGGTTTAGCTACTAACTGGAGGCACTTAATAATTAATTATGCTAAACAATTTTTGTTCTCAAAAGTATCGGGCTTTGTTATAGCTATTCATATTGACAATCTAGCATTCAATAATAATTGAAAGCCTAAGTAAAAAACTCACCAACATAGGCAAGAATTGTCTCAATTGCATAATCTAAAGTTTGTTCTTCAACTAATTATCAAACAAGTAGTCTCACAAATGACAGGTCACAATTTGATAACTCACATGTGATTGTCTTGTAGATGTATGTACCAAAATAATATCAAAACATCCACTTACTAGGTAAATGACGTCATCTTTCATTCATAAATACAAGAGATTCAATTTTAACTTTTACTAATGAGGTTCTAATAAATAATCTTCTTTGAGAACAAGCAACACTTGAGAAAATTTTAAAATAAAGAATCTTCAAATTCTTTAATAAATATCTATGTAAATTCTCATTTTTTGCATCATTATTGATTGAGATAGTTTAACAATCATGTCAATTAATTAATATATTTGGACTAGTAAACTTCCGACTCACTATGCATGTGATTTAACCATAGTAATGTATGTGTAATAAGCTAGAGTAGATAATTTCTCTAATGTTCATATGCTTCATTATAAACGAAATATATAAGGAGAAATGTAGCAAATAAACATTAGGGAAAGGCTAAAAGGGTATTTAAGCCCCTAAACTTCGAAAAAATCAATTAAGCCTCACCGCGAAAAACACACTCAATTAAACCCTCAAACTCTCAAATTTCATCAATTAAGCCTTTTAACTGATGTTTTCTATCTTTGATCGTTATAGCGCTAACGTGGCTATATGTTCATGTTGTAACGATCAAAGATGGAAAATGTCAACCAAAAGGCTTAATTAATGCAATTTGAGAATTTGTAGACTTAATTGAATGCATTTTTGGTGGAGAGACTTAATTAATTTTTCGGTCAAAGTTTAAGGGCTTATATACTCCTTTAGCATAAGGAAAACATATCCTAAAGAAAGTAAAAAGCTATGTTGAATAATAAAAACAAACAAAATAATAAAGTAATTTTAATTATCTCCATCCCTAATAAAATAGTAAGTTCTTTAAGCATGATCCTCAAAAAGCTTGGGAGTTATCATTCTAGTATGTCAAATTTAATTCAACACCAATTTTGTTATTTGTTTCTACATTATTTCTCTTTTGTCAAATAGAATCTTGACAGATTTTAATTAAATGTTTATGTGTACTATAGGTAAGTGACCAATGGTCTTTCATACCACATCGAAAACATAAGTTATCTCTATTTTTTAAAGGACTTTCTTGAGAATTTTTGTTCTTCTCTTACTTATCTTCATTTTTCTAATTCTGGTGGTAAAAAGAATTATTATGACCTCCCTTTTGATGATTATTATTTCACGACTTAATGATCTAAAAGGCCCTCGAATAATCTCAAAAAAATTCAATTAAGCCCTTCCTAACTTTTTTCACCCAATTAAGCCCTTGAACTTACAAAATTAATTAAAGCCCTTCGACTAATGTTGGCTGTTGGTTTCTAACGAAATCGTTGACATGTCGTTTATGACTGTTGAGCTAACCAACGAGCATTGACGTCATGATCCACATCAACACATGTTGTTGTCTACCAAGTCAGCAAAGAATTAAAAAAAATCAATTTTTTAAAAAATAAAAAATATGAAATTATTTTGAAAATTCAAGTTCATAATGAACCTGAACAAATGGCTGTGCAGGTTCATTTGAATCTGAACATCCATTTATCCATATTTATTCTAAAATTATAAAAAAATCAAACAAGTTATTTAAAAAATATACAAACAGTATAAATAATTAAAAAAATCCAAAATTTATAAAAATAATTAAAAATTTCCTTAAAATAAAAAAAGAAAAATTAAAAAATATATAAAAATCGTATTATAAAAACATAAAATATTCTTAAATATTTATAAGATTTCATGTATGTATTAGATATTAAATGAAGATTAAATAATGATATTTAGAATAATAATTTTATAATGAAAATTATCAAAATAAATTACCGAATTTAAATTATAATACTTTAAAAGTTTCAAACTATCGCCCATTGATTTTTTTGGAAACACAGTGTTTTATAAATCATATGGAAGAAATCTTATTTAAAAAAAAAAGTCCAATCACAACATCCCAAGAAGAAAGGAATTTAACACCACTTGGAGCTCCCAAAAAGCTGTCAATGGCCAGCAAATCATAGCAATCCAATCTAAGTGAGCCAACAATAATTCAACAAAAAATGTAAATTCTTCAATATTTTGCCAAAGTTCAATCTCTTTCATAGATCTGGACTCTTGACTCCAAATTTTCAACCTATTAATTCTGTATTTTTAAAGTATATATATATATAATATGCCATTATACGATTTTTATATGTTTTTTTTAATTTTTATTTTTTAGAAAATATTTTAATTATTTTTATAATTTTTAAAATAAATTTAGATAAATAGGTGTCCAAATTCAAATGAACTTGGACAACTATTTGTTCAAGTTCATTATGCGCTTGAACTTTCAAAATAATTTTTATTTTCTAAAGTTTTTTACTTTTTCACATCAGGACCTATTAGCTGACTCAATAACCGTTAATGGCCACTTCAGCAATTTCGTTACAAACTAAAGGTCAATGGGTCGATTTGATCAATTTTGTAAGTTTAGGAGCTTAATTAGCAAAAAGTTGGGTGAGACTTAAATATCTTTTTTTTTATTAACTTTTTAGGGTCTTTTATACCATTAAACCATAGTTCCACTTACCACATCCACATCTACCACAATGATTATGTCTTTCAAATTCATTATGTATTGCTACATTTGCTTCAAGGAATGGAGCAAATCCAATAGGATAGGTTTCATGATTTTTTATTAATAGTTTGTTATTTTGTTTAGCCACAAGTAAACATGATATTAATTCAGAATAATTATCTTAAAACCCTTTTCATGGTATTGTTGTTGCAAGAGCACATTTGAAACATGAAAAGTTGAAAATATTTTTTTTCCTAGCAAGTCCTCATTAGTAATGTTCTCACCGTATAATTTTAATTGAGAACTTATCTTAAATAATGCAGATTTATACTCACTCACAGTTTTAAAATCTTACAATCTCAAGTGCATCCAATTATAATGAGGCTTAGGTAAAATTACTATTTTCTTATGGTCATATCTTTCTTTTTAAGGCTTAATACCAATTTTGTCCTACTATAGAGAAATTCTCACTTTAAACGTATTACTATTTTTTCAATCAGTTTGCCCCCTCTACTTCCATGACCTCATCCATTAAAAATTTTTTGATGTAGTCATTTTAACAAATTGGGAGCTTCCATGTGGACAATTAAGCCACGTCATTTTATTTTGGAAAATACTAGAATGGATTAATTTTTTCTTTTACTTAATAATACATAATAGAAATTTAAGAAATTAATTATACTAAAGTAAAAACTCACTGTTCTTACTTCCCATTTCTTGAGCATATGGAGAAGTTAGTGATTGAAAATTTTAGGGTATGAAGATAGTGAAAAATTGGGGGTTTCATAAAATCTTGATATTTGTTGAAGGATTTATTGAAAATTAGTGATAATTTCGTCAAGACCACTTGGTGTGCGAAGGTTTGTAATGTATTTGTTGCAACGACTTGACTTTTGTCAATGTTGAAAAATACGATTTTGAAACTTTATTTTTATAAACTGAGTCCGTAAATATAAAATAGGAATAATTATGGAGTTAATGTGTTAATATGTTAAGGATCAGTTAAGAAATTTAATCGAAAAAATCGTTAATTAAAGTTCAGGGACTACATTATAAAAATCAAATCTCTATTGAATTTTAATTTAGAAAATGCTTGAGTACCTAAATAGCTATTAAACCATTGTTCTTTATGTTAATAGTGAATAATGATGATGATAGCCTTTAAATTATTATAATTATGATTAATAAATAAATGTTAAATTAAATTAATAATCACGATTAATTAGGATTAATTAAATTTTAATTATAGTATATATATATTAGTGGATGGAAAGATGAAATCTTTATCATCTTCCTTGTCGTCCACCGTTAAAAGAGAAAGAAGATAATCAAATTATCAACCAAGCAGTCGACCATTACTATATCAAATTAAAGATGATGTCAGACTGTTTGGAGAGAAAAAAAAAGGTGAGAGTCGTAGATGAGTGATGAAAGAATTCGGTTTGTACTTTTTGTTAGATATGGTGCCCTAAATGTAGTATATTCGTTTGTATACTTATAATTTTTTCAATTAGATTAGTTTAATAAAAACAGATTGGTTTAATAAAATTATTCATGAATTCTTTTATATATTGTTCTTAGTGGTTTTTGAATGCAAAGCAAAATAGAAGCAAATATTAGCTCACAAGACTTCCAATCTAGAAGAAGGATATCGTGATATCAAAGTATGGAAGTCATAATACCCCTGACAGTGCTGAAATAAGGAGAATAGAGGCCATCTACAATGATATCGTGATACTAGACCATGGGTATCACGATACCGCTACCTAAAAAAGTGAAAAAACTGCAGGGAAATTGTGTCCAAACAAGCTTATGTCTTCTTTTTACTTAAGGGCAAAATGGCTATTGTTAGGTTAAATGTTAGTAGGCTATAAATACAACTTTATAAGCCTTTCATTTCAAATTTTTTTTGCGGATAGTTTCTTTAGTTTTTCATAGTTTTAGGTTTAGGTTTTCTTTTCTTTTATTTTCTTTTCATTTTAAGTTTAGGTTTTCTCTGTCTTTTTAGAGTAGATTTTATTCTTATAGTTTTCTTTCTTCTTTCTTGTAAAAGACTTCATAAATGAAGATGGATAAGCTTTTGGGTGTCATTGGTTCCACATATAAGTGAGCATTTCTTTTCCTTATCTCTATATTATGCTTAATAACTTTTCAATGAAATGTCTGGTTGGATGTTAAGCTTTATCATGTTCTAAATTGTTAGATGGTTGGTTGATTGGTTGTTTGTTAGTTTAAGTTAATATCTATTCTCGATTAATTAGTTGTTTGATTATATCGAAATGCTTAATAAGTTAGAATTGATGCCTCTAGGGAAAAACCTAGATAAACAAGACCAAAATGAGAGTTTATTCTTAGATAGTTCAATATAACCGTGCCGAATAGTGAGACTGAAAGGTAAGCTTAGGTGGTATCTTTTAGTTTAGGATGAGATCGAGAGGAGATTCCTAGCTAAGAGTAGCAACCAATGTAATTGGTGTAGGTTAATTAGTTTAATTAGCAATCAACTAATCAATCAACCATCATTTAATCATTACATTATCTAAAACGTTAGGAAGAAGTTTAGCTTAATTAGTTAGTTAATAGTTTAATTTTAGTTTATAAATCATTTTATTTGGACCTGCACTAATAATTTCTGACTCAATTAGATTAGTAATTACTTAACTTGTAATTAACTTGATAAGCATGTTTACCCACTTGGCAATCCTTTGGGTTCGACCTTTGGAATACTTTGGTGTTCTATCGGACACTATAAATATTACAACTGGCATTGTTCGCTTGCAATGAAAACCCTCTCTTTTAATTTTTTTATAAAATAGTTCATTTTTCTGTGCACAAGCGCGTGCAGGTCAGATGTCACCCCTTCATATTCCATGAGGGGATTTTGGGCCTATCTCACATCGGGTCCAATTACGAGTAATTTTCGGACTTTTTGATCCAATACTTTGTAATCTGATCCAACCCAATTCTATTTTTCTATTTTCCAAAATAAATTTCAATATTTATATTTAATTAAATAATATTCTCATCTCAATTTTACCCTGTAAAATTATGATGATTTTACTCCTAGTAAAATTTCCAAGAAAATATATTTAATATTTCACCATTCAACTTGTTCACTGTGACCGTATGATTCATTTTCATTTTCAAGTTTTAAAATAGCTCAAAAAATTAAACTCAATCTTATGATTATTTTTGAGAAATCCTTGTTCAATTCTAAACGAATTCATTTCTCATTTTCATTTCTATTTAGAGAAAACTACATTCATTTCCAAATGATTTCATTTCTCCATTTTTATTTTCATTTTCATTTTGGAGAAAACCTTAATCATTTTCAAATGTTTTCTATTTCTCCACTTCACCATTCCTATTCATTTCTATTCATTTGATTCAACATGCAATTCATTTCTAGCTTCAATAAGCTAGCGGAGGGACCGATTAGACATATGTACTTAAGGATCAAATAATTTATAATTAAGTTCTAACTTTTCGCCCATTAACTATAAACTCATTTAGTCACGAAGTCATTCTACTATAGTATCGTGACTAAGCTCTCCCCAGTAACATACCATTATGAAAGCAACTTGATCAGTGCTCGTCCAATGACCTTGTCATAAGTATATTACCCTTATAGGATATCTTTAATCTCTTTGGGATAATATATGTTCTTCTAATATAATCCTATGTTATCTCATGGTAATCATTACATCTTCCTTCATGAAAAGTTAATCACTATCAAATAGTGATCAAGTCATCCATCACAAAGACAAATGACCCGTAACCACATTTACTTTTCATCAGCCATGTAATACTAATAAGAAGATATCATTTACCCATTTCTCGGGCTATGAATTCTACTATTGTGAATAACCCTACATACTGCAGAAGTTGTACACCCAACACATCAGCTTTCGGTTTCTTATTTTTTCAAATTTAAGCTTTTACTTTAAAGTGTCCAAGTCATGCATACGTAGCCTATCATCCACTCAAGATTTAGGTAAGTCACACTATGAACGTCACAAGTGAATAAATCCATAAATGGATTCAGGATCTATTCTTCTTGGGTCAAGTTTGATATATTGTTAGTCTATTCAATCACATCTTTGTCTCTATCTTCTGAGAGTCATCCGCTCTTATGCCCAAGACAAAGCATCTCCCCAATTGGACTTGATTTACGACATATTAGTCTTCCAATCGTTTTGCTCATTTCTGATTAGACTAAAGGCATGTTTAGGTTGTCTACTAATACAAGTTGTCTTTTTGTATTACGATCCGACCATGTAATACCGCTTAGTATTAGTTTAAACATTAGACAACCAATAAGTAACATTTGCTTCCATTTTGCTTTGCGACCAAAAATCATATGAGGAAAATTATACAAAATATATTAATGTAACCAATAAATTTGTTTTATTAACCAATTTATTCGAAAAATTTACAAGTTTACAAATAAATATACTACACTTAGGGCATTAGATCCAACATCAATGCATACGTATGTAAATGTTGGTGCTAAATGGTGTAATTTGACATAGTTATGTTGATAAATGGATTGATTGAACTTAGTTGATAATCATGTTTGGAATGATGTGTAAATGGTTAATTTGAAAATGTGATAAACTTGTTTTAGTATAGATTAGAATTGGTATTTGGATGAACATAATGAAATGAATTGGTTGGAAGCTATTGAATAGGTACAAAAAATGTACATTTTGCCAAAAATAAGGACAACATCGCAACCTGGTATTTTTGACGTTGCAACTTTGTCCGACAGTAAGTGACATCTCGACATGGAAAGGTTTAACGTCACGACATAACTCACTGAGTTGACGAGGTTGCAATGAGGAAATGATGAAGTCACGACGTTGGTTAGGATTTTTAAAACTTTACAATTTGGTCCTAATTTCTGCTTGAATTAGCAAAAGAACTTTTGTAAGCTCGTGTGGGACTCGAAAATGATTTTGTATCACATGTTGAATGTGTATGATACTTATTTACATGTTGTGAATGATCAAACGTTGCAAAATTGTCTGTCGTTGCTTCGACAACGAAAGTAGCATCCTACAGCGTGGACTCGGCAGTCGGGTTAGGCGAGGGGTGTTACATAATTGGCATGCAATATTGTTTGAAGTCATCCTTAAGGCATTAAAGCAAACATAAATTCTTCAAATTTGGGGATTTCAACTATTATTGGTCTTTCCACCATCAAATCTACATTGCACATTGGATATTTATCTCTCAGAACAACAACATAATCCCACAATCTGTTAAATTCATAATGAACTCTACATTGCACACAATATCCCTATCTTAACTAGGTTCAAAACTATCATCATCCGAAGACTCTAAACGATCTGTATAAATATTACAAATATATATATATTTTTTCATTTTAAAGTGAATTCATTAAACGACAAACTTTTAAAAATGGAGGTATTTTTATAACTCCTTTCAAAATCAACTTTACCAAACCTAACCTTTGTTTGGATTGAACAATAACAAGATAAAGGAAAGAAAAGTAAGGGAAAGAAATGTCCTTTCCCTTGTTTGGATAACATGTTTTATTTAAGCAAGGGAAAATAAAGGAAGTTGAATATTTCTCTTGATTTACTTAGATTTTTTTTTATCCTAATTTGAGAGAAAAGCCAAGCTAAGGAAAGGAAAATAAAATTTCTTTTAAGGAATTTCATTTTTATCTTGTTAATATTTTACCTAACAAAAAGGATATAATTGGAAAAAAAAATAAAGTAAACTACACCCAATGTCACTAAATTATTAGTAAGTTTATGTTTTGGTTACTCAACTTCAAAAGGTTACAAAATGGTCACTGAACTATTCGGAAGTTTTCATCTAAGTCACTAAACTATTTTAAAGTTTTTATTTAAGTCATTGAACTATTGAGTATTTTTTTTAAAAAAATCGACAAGTAACAACCAAGCGGCGATTTGGTGATTGATATGGTGGATCAGTACCTGTCGATGAGTAAAAGAACATACCTTAGCTCCAAGTTGATCTGACGATCGGTGTCAGAGATTGAAGAATAACTTTTTTTGGATTTTGGTTCGTAGATTCATGATGTTCAAAGCTATTTCATGAAAAGAAACTGAATTGTTAAAAAAAAGTTAATGGAGAGCTTTGGATTGGTGCAAGCGGTGTGAGCAAAGAAGGTCATACAACAATAATTTTAGCAACCCAAATACTTAAATAAAAACTTTTGAATAGTTTAATGACTACGTTATAACTTTTTAAAGTTGAGTGACCAAAACATAAAATTATTAATAGTTTAGTGACCTTAATTACAGTTTACCTAAAAAAATAATATAAATAATCATTTCTTTTACCTTTCCGTGGCTGAATCAAACAAAAATTATTTTCTTTCCTTTACTAAATTCAATTATTCAAACAAAATAAACATAAATCATTTCCTTTCTTTTATTTTTTTTACAATTATTTACCTAAACATAGTATAAAAGTATTCATTAAACAACTTGTTGATTTAAATTTAAATGTCTTAGATGGTTAGCATTGCCTTTAATGTCAAGACAAAAGTTTTAAAAAGCTAAACAGACTCGTGATTATTCTCAAAGTAAGTTTCAGAGTAGAATCATCAAGTTTTCAACTTTCTGAGAAACAATACCATTAGAATCAGGAAATGGGAGCAACTAGGGCATCTCTCAAAAACAGCTGGTGAAGGGGAAATGTCATCTCCACCTTCTCTATTCTCTTAAATGTAAACTTCAAAGGTAGAGAGAAGAAGTAGATGTGCATGTAAGTGGTAATAATGAGTGAATGTTATCGGGATCAGCGATTGGATTGTAGTAAAACATTACTATTTTTCTTGGAATAATAAAACAACTCATTTAATAAATAAATGTTAGTGAAAAGAGGTTCTCACACAAGAATCTGAAATGTCAAATTCATGTATGAATGGCATTCATTGTGATTTCAGCTCCCACTCAAAAGCCTTCTATTTTCTCCACCCCCAACACCAAACCCCCCCCCCCCCAAAAAAAAAAAAAAACCCTACTCACTTATTAAATTTCAATTTATTCCTAGTTTACCTTTTAATTTTTTACATATTATTATGAAAAATTAAAATTTTCATTTTAAAATGATATTATGAAATAAAAAATAAAAAATTAATATTATAATATATGATATATCAACTTTAAATACTTTTAAATAATTAAAATAAATATATTAAAATTATATATAAACATAACTCTTGAAAATTAATAAAAATTTTACAAAAAATAGGAATAATTTACTCAAATACAAATATTATTATTATGCCATTTATTATTTCGATATTACTATGTATTCAACTAAAATTGTAATATAAATATAATAAAATAATTTATGATAACACATTTTTAATTTTATATACTTTTTGTACAATTAATATAAATATATGCTGCATATTTATAATTTATATAGACCCAAATTGAGATTTTTAAAAGCCAAAATCTAAATTTTAAATTTTTTTTTATTTAATTTAAGTGAAAAGACAAGTTGTTGGTTGCGTAACATGTGGTTCCTGTGGGGGACATAAATTCTCCGAAATAGCACCCCCGCCCTCTACCTTCGTTTTTGAAAAAAAAATAAAATCTTGTTTGTTTCAGAGACCTAAAACAGGATACTCAAAAAATGGGAACAAAGAAGCCGTGGGAAAATGGCATCACTCACATACAAGAACCAAATATGTATTTTATTGCAAAGCATTTTAGGGTTTAACGGAGGATGGTTCTGTAATTTAACTCTTAGTTTTAGATGACAGCCTTAACCAATGAAAACACAGTTTTAAGTAATAACCAAATAATAATAATAACTAAGTTCTAAAATTAACTGAATCCATGTTTCAGCTTTTGCTTTCTCCTATAATAAAAGCATATAACCAATTGAGATTCTCATCATCAAATTCCAACTTGCTAAACTCTCCCAGGACCCAAAAAGGAAAATTAAAAATATCTATTTGTGTGTCAGTGGCATATGGTATTTTTTCCAATTGGACTGAAACATAATCTTGATGACCTATCCGATCCGAAGTTGAAGCTAATATCCGAAGCATCAACATGGTTGGGGGTACTGCTTGTTGAAGGGAATGAAAAAACGAGGGCAGGAGAAGATCTGTTCAACCCAAAACTATATGAAGGTTCTGTTAGTTCCTCTTTGGGTTGATGCTGACTGCTACCTGATAGAAATGGCACGATGGTTGGTGTTGGAGGCTCAGAAGACACACCAGAAGATGCAGAAACAGGGAATGTGAATCCTGTGCTATTATCTGAAGTAAACATCCACCTTTGCTCAGGCTTGGTCACAGAAATTGAAGCCAAAACTGGTTTATTTCCCGAAGAATTAGATGAAGGCTTTAGCAAACCCTCACATGGTGCCTCAGACACTGCAGCACCGGTGAACTTTGGGAGATCCTGTCAAATAAATTGATTAGTATGGCATTCTTTGATGCAACCAAAAGTTCCAAGTAATTAATAGACCTAAACAAATTGGCAAGTGAGACGCAGAGTAAGTTATTAATATTACTCCTGCATCATATTATGATTACCAGATTCATGACCCCAACTAAATTTCAGAGTTGATTTGAGCGAGAAAAAACTGATAGTATATCTTATCACATAATGTACTTCGTATGAGAGGCTGAAAAAGATTACTATCAAGTAAACTTAGTATGAGAGACGAAAAAATAGACAAAAAATTATATTCTCACTTTCCATGTTGGGACAACAAAATGGTAGAAATTGGAGTTGGTATATGTACCATATTGCATTTGTTGATAAAAGATATGTATTATTTTCTATATGGTATCTCCAAGAAATATTAGGGGAAGAAAGGTTAAATTTCCTCTTAAAAGATACAGAGAGCCTGTAAACTTCGATGCTTCTAATTATAGTTTATACTTACTAGGAAAGTGCTTAGCAAAATGATTAGCTGTATGGCATGAGAATGGGCCATTAGTAAAGTATAAGACCTAATAAGATCACGCATGGTCACAGAATAATAATAAAAGGATGAATGAAATACCTTGTGTGCAGTCTTCATTTGAGAATCCTGAGTTTTTCCACAATCTAGTAAAGACCCTGCATTATTGCCAAACATTGTAACAGTACTATCAACTTTTAAATCGGAAGCAGAAGTTTTCTTCACATTCTTAGCCTCAATGGTACTTTCTGGAGAAGTGACAGAAATTGAGTTATCATTCCATGGAGCAGAGCTTCTGTTGTTCAATTTATCCCTGCTTTTGGAAGAATCAAGTCCTAAATTTGGCAAATCGTTGTGCTCCGCTGAAACGGCAGCATTAACATCCGAAGACTCAGATTTTTTCCATGAAGTGGCTATCTTTAACTCCTCAGACTTCTTCTTAGGAGTCACTAGAGTTCGCTCAAGATGCTCCAATATTGTCCTAGCCATCTGACTGGAATGAGGATGAACAGGTGAGATACCCATTTTAGAGCTCCTATTACCATCTAATGATTGAATATCTGAGGAGCTACTGGCGCTTCCTTGCTCCAAATTCTTCTTGATTGAAGAAAATTGACCTTTGGAAACATTGGAATTTCCCACTGGAAAAGGATCATTTAATGATGAATAAGAATAAATAGATCCTCTGGATGGAATATCTGCAGTGCCCTTATGACGAATCCTGCAAATGGGTCCCACAGATCCATAGCCTTTATCCACCATGTTGCTCCTCAACTTCAATTTTATGTTCAAACAATAAACAAATGACTCGAGTCAAATAGATGTAATGATGATAAGAGTTCAATTCATCAAAACGTAAGTTGCAAATATGCATGAGCTGCTAGACCATGATAAATATTCCCTCATTCAGCTTTCATATCTATCCAGGTTTGGGATAGCAAACACATAAACACACAAATTGGGCTATGTCCAACCCAGGTGCACATTTTTCCCCCAAGGCTTTGCTTAGTACGAAATCTAATAATTAGATTTCATAACCACTTTCTAGTATGTAGCTTGCTTAACCATTGGACTAAACACTTGTCCATCTTTACTCATTTCTATCATTGCTATTACGCAAAGCTTAAGGGTATACTTGATAGAGTGGAAAAGTGAAACAATTTGGGTGAAAAGTGAAAAGAGAATAAATTTTGAGTGTGATTGATAGGAAAGAAAATCGAAAGGCAAGAAAATAAGAAATATGACTATTTTCCATCTTGATGCATAACATCAAAATCATTACAAATTGGTAAAATAAGATGAGAGAAAATGAGAAAGATAAAAAATAAGTATGCATGTTTACAATATTATCCATATCATTTTAAAATTTTAAATTAAGATGAGAGAAATTATGCGTGCATATGTGTAGAGGGTATACTGGTAAAATAATATGTATTATTGTATGTGTACATATATACTAGAAGTATAATCAGGTGTACCCACAAAACCGCTAATCATGAAAAATTACCTGCCCATATGCAGGAGTTTGTGATTGCTGTAAAGGAGAGAATGAACCATTCAGGAAAGCATCACCCTCGCCTCGTACATGAGCCATCTGATTAAATGTAAGTAACAAGAAAAATAAATCTCTAGCGAGCATCAGATGTAAATCACAACAGAATACAAACAAAATTTTAAAAGTCCAAACCTTGGATTTAGATTTTGAATAGATGGTTCTGGAGTAAGGGGTTCTTGGAATGTTATGAAGTCCAAATCTACCTCTTTGACTTTGTGGAGTTCGATAACTACGTTGATCATGTACCATGGAACCTGGCCAACATGTGGATGGCTTCGGTGAAGCAAATGGAACAAATGGTTCTGATGCAAAATCGTCAGCAAGCATTGTTGGTCTTTCATCTTTTGATATAATACTCTTAGAACCTAGGTTTGATTCTGATGTCCGGTTTGCCATGTATGCTTTTGCAATTTCAATTGGTGAAGGTGCAGTATCATTTAGGAGCTGCAATATTTCATAGAATTTAAATAAACACAGAACAGAAAAGATATGAGGACAAGTACATCGGATTCCATTGTACCTAACAGTACAGCTACACTGATATATGATGGACATGAGAAACGATGCAACTTTGTTCATGCATTCGTGTGTTATGAAACACACATACACAGAGATTAGACATACCAATAAACTTCTATCCATGGGAACTCCCATAAGGCTCATCCTAGCCAACCTTCCTCTTCCCAACCAACCCAACAGCTGTAGTAATTCATTTAATTTACTTTCAAGAGCCTAACCCAATGTTGTCATGGGCAGAAGGCACACTCTAGGCACTATAACTCTTACAGTGCTTGAGGTACAAGAAGCAAACGTAACACAAGCTAGAGTGAAAATACATTATATATATATATATGCTTGTGTGCTTTGTATGTGTGTATATATAAGAAAGATAAGCTTAGTGTTACATTTCTGATAATAAACACTAAACTTTGCCTGGTTTATCCTACAAAACAGGCAATTTTTTCCTAGTCATTTATTGGTCAATATGCATGATTTCCTTAGATGTCTTTGTTCTTTTGTTGGGCAGTATGAAAGATTTCTTTCAAGTCCACGTTTGCTGTTAAATACACAAAATTGAGAAGTTCAGTCTCATATTTCCTGTTTCTTATTTATTTATTGAAGGTACAATTCATGAAAAAATAGAAATTATAAAGAACTTCAGTTAGGCATGCTTTTTTTCTTTTTTTGCACCTAGTGCCTTCTGAAAAAGCCCACCTAGGTGCACCAACTTAGTACCTAACCAAATGCACCTCGTCAGAAAAGGTCTGAAGTGCTTTTGTTGTCTGGTACTAAGGCAAACAGCTTAGTAACACACTAACATGGGCTAGCCGTTATTTATATCTACTTTTGGTATGTCAAAAGCTTCCACAAAAGCATTTAGTTATATGTCACAAGTCTATTCAAAAGTTTGTTACTTAAATCTTTGATTGAATTATTAACTTCAAAAGTATATCTATAACTACTTCTAATTATAGTGTACATTCTAATGCATCTTTTTACTCCTTGAGTGAGTACGATTGTTAGATGTCCACAAATAGGCACCCAAGTATCTAACCTCTTAAAGTTAATAAACAAAATTTTGAGAATTTAACAGCTCTTATTCTCTCTTCTAAATTTGTATGAAGGAATTTCTAGCCAAAGTGTGAAGTATTTGAGCATTGGTGAGAAGGCTAGATATTTTATCTTCTTCAGCTTTGCAGCATTGTTTAAAAATAACACCAGCCCTAGATAGTTTTATTGAAACCCTAGAATGGCCACCTATCAAACTCTAACTGAACCCTCACAAAAGCAACCCCAAGCTTCAACTCCAATCACTGTTTAGGGTACTGTTCACCACACAAATCAGCACAAATATCTATACCTTTTTTTCTTCTTTGTTGCTTTCTTTTGATCCCTAAATTAAGTATTTTCTTTTCTAAACCATACCCTCTATCCAGTCCCCCCTAAAGTTAGAAGTGCTTACCCACCATATAAAAAGATTACCTTAATTTGAAGCAATTCTCTTCCATGTCCGACATCAATTTCATTAAAGATTAAATTACATTGTTTTGATAGTTACAAGTTCAAATAATTGAATTTAAAAATAAAATTTGTGGATTTCTACAAGCTATGTTACTCGTATCAAAATGTGGTGTGGACATGTTAATTCTTTCTAAAAGGTTTTCCATATATCTAGAGGGTTGCACCACCATACCATATCCATATGATGTGTGTAACAGATGAATGCTTCAAGGAATATAAGGATTCGAGACAGCATAGTGTTATTAAAGTCTAACATACAAGTGGAATACTTTTTCCTCATTTTTGCACAAACATCACAGCATAACTAGAAAGTAACATATGACACAAGATTCAACCTCCGTATCCATGTGCATATCATTAATCCAAAATACAAGTTCATTAAAGTGATTTTCACTCACAGTTGGCTTCGAAAGTGGGGTTGCCAAATCCCTTGTAGTTATATTCAGATCATCCTTTTTTTCTTCAGTCGGCCTTCTCAGGTTTTGAGAAACTATAGGTCCCTTGTCACCTCCAGTAGATAGGGTTAAATTCCTATCTTCTTGGTCAACTTGAGGAACATCAACAGCCTTTGAATTTATAATCCCTATCAGACGATTGATTTCATCCCTGGGTATAGAATGTTAAAACTCATATTAGATAATTAACTCTTTGAGTTAACTAAATGATCACCCTGAAAGATAAATACAAACATGGATTTATGAAATGTGAGCATAGAAGAGCATGAACAGATCATTAATTCATCAAAACCAAGCCCATGCATAATGGCTGGGAATTGGGATATGGCTATAAATGATGTTCTGACAAAACCAGTAATTCTTGGCAGAAACAATCAAGTTTAAAATTTAAGAACAACACAGAGAATGTGAAATTTAAAACAACAAAAAACTAGTTACCTCGAAAATGTTTTCCCCTTCATTAGCTTCTCAATTTCTGAAAGCCCATCGTCTCTAATGTCACCCTGGTTGCCTTTTCTATCTTCAGCAATGCCAGAACTAGCCTTTGGTCCATCAGTTGTCCCAATAGTACCAGCTGTTTCGGACACTACAAACTAGGAAAGGAATGCAAATATACTCATTCAAACCACGCCATCAAGAAAAGCTAAAAATTAACAAATTTCCGCTTAAATAGAGCAAGTGCAATGTGATTTTACAAAATTTATAGCGAAAATAGAAACCCTTACAGTTGAATAACAACTTTGATCTTCTTCATTAGTATGTTCTTCTATATCTTCGTCCAACTCACCTGTTTCCAACAGAACTGACAAACTTCAACAACAAATAACAGCAATTCAAGATTTAATTAATCTCCATCTCCTTTTACCTAAAGTTAAGTCGCTCTAAAACCCTAAAGAACCCAAATTAATCCCTAGAAGAGAATAAGTTTTAAAAGAGATGTTTTATTCAAATATATATAACTGACCATGAGCTTGAGGTTCTGGCGGCGGGAGAGAATCGTTGTTGAGGGGTTTCAAGAAGAGAGAGGGGAGGATTCTAGAGGCGCCGCTGGCTATGAGACGGCAAGCCGGATCGACGAGTTTGGAGAGTAAGCGACCGCGTAAGGATTGGTTCTGCTGAGGACGGGCGTAGGGTGTGGTAGGTGGTCGACGTGGCCGTTGCCTCCTTAGTTTCCCGCCGGCGCCGAGCTCTGTCGTAGCCTGATCTTGCAATGAGTAGGACGGCGTCGTTTCGGTGGTTTTTTCCATTCTAGTTGTCTTATCAGTTTGTCTCTCTCTTCGTCCCTCACGCGCAATCACGCACGAACTCACTGAGTCACTGTGTCTGTGTTTACTACTAAGCGCGCTTTTATTTTCTTTTGGTCACCTTTTTTTTTTTAGTTTTTAGCTACAGTACATTTGTTTTTATTTTTTCTCCTTAAATTGTGGGGCCACTGTCTACAACCAATGGGGACATGCCATATGTAAAATAAAAAAAAATAACCAATTAGTTTCATATATTTTTATTTAATGATTTTTCTTTTCATAAATCACATCTAAATTACAGATTCAATAATTCATTAATTTATATTTTACTTAATATTGGATAAACTACTTTTTTTTGTAAAATTAACATAATAATAAGTTTAGTCCTTAGCATTTATAACTTTTGTTATTTTGATCCTAGTTTCTCCTTTGTTCTCAAGTTAAAAATAAAATTATCAAATCAAGCCTTGAAATTTTGGAATAAAGAAATGTTTGGTAACTTGGAAGAGAGGAAATGTGTACTAGAAAAAGAACAATTTTTTTTACAACAAAATATAAGGAAACCTAACACGATAGAAAAGGAAATAACTGTAAGATGGGAACTAGAAAAAGTACTTAATATTTTGTTGTTCCAAAATCACAAAATTAATTGGCTAGTAGTGCAAGGGGAAGAAACACCAAATATTTCCATTTATTGGTTAATAAAAGGAGAGCTAGAAAAGATTGTTTTGAGAGAGAAAAAGTAAGTGATTGAGGAGCATGAAGTAGTAAGGAACATTTGTTGAATATTTTAAAAGGATTTATTTAATCAAAGATGGGGAAAAGGGAGAGAAAATTAAAGAGTATCTTGACAAGTTACAACTAAAGAGACGACGGATTAAAAGTAGCAAATTGACGCTCCTTTCATAAAAAAAGAGAGGTGAAGTTGGTACTTGATGTTTAATCCAACTAAAGCCCCTAGGCCAAATGGTAAACTTGCTTTATTATTTTCTAGAAAAATTTGTATATTGTGGGTGAGTCACTCATTAAGGCAGTATTAAACTTTCTTCGAACCTATAAAATGTTTAAAGAAATGAATAAGACTTTCATTGCCCTTATACCGAAGAAACAATGTCTGCAAAGAGTAGATGACTATAGACCAATAAGTCATTGTAATGTAGTCCATAAGTTAATTGCAAAAATCATGGCCAATAGATTGGAACCTATAATTAGTGACCCAATTACCCCTTTTTAGAGAACTTACTGTTTGGAACAAGAAAATTAGCGATAATTATGGTAGGAGTGGAAATCTTTCTCATGATAACAAAAAAAAAAGTTATAGTAATTTTGAATTCAAAATATCATGTAATGTGTTTCTTCGATTAGCTATTAGGCACTGGTAAATGGGGATCAATTTGCTTACATAATGCAAAATAGAGGCTTGAGACAAGGTGACTCACTATCTTCGTATTTGTTTATCCTCTGCCATAATGTTCTTTCAACAACTTTACTTAAATTGGAAGAAAAGAATAAAATTCATTGTATTAGGATTGGACACAATCATTTTCCTCTCTCATCTATTTTTTGCATATGATAACTATATCTTTTTTAAAGCAAACTTGGAAGAACATAAAGAGGTTAAGGAAGCTCAAAACACAAATTTAGAGAAATTAGAGTTAATGGTAAGTGAAAATTGTCATCCTTGATTTCAAAAACTATTTAGATAAATTCTATAAGTGCTAGTTACTACAAAGCTAGGTAAGTATCTAGGCTTTGATCTACAATATCTAAAAGCCTAGGAAAAAAAATTTGAGCCATTGTTGGACAAGTTCAATGTTACACCTCTCGCTCAACTTAATCGATGGGTTTGAGCTATAGGATGCTACAATCGTTGCCGAAGCAAATACAGTCAAATATACAGTAAATATTCGTTCATACATGCAATTAAGTATCATTCACATTCCATTCATGTTAAATAATCAATTTCGAGTATTAATCGAGCTTACAAAAGCTCTTTTGACAACTCGAGCTTGAAATAGGACCAAATTTCAAAGTTTAAAAAATCTCAGGCTGACAACGCGACCTCGACATTTTCTTGTCGTGACATGGTCATCTTAGTATGTCACGTCACAACGAAAAGGCTATGTTAGTTGTGAAAATACTCACTAAGATGACAATGTCACAACGTTGAGATCTTGTAGTTGTGAAGTGGAAATTGTTTTTTGGTAAAAAAATAAGTCATTTGGTACCTATTTCAATGCTTCCAAACAAAACTAGCAACATATGCACCTAATGCCAAATCCAATTGATCAAAGCATAACTAAAACCATACTAGTCAAGTTTAAACACTCAATTCATATTCTTAACAAGACATTCACTACATATATATACCAATTAAACTTAAGAATTTTAATACCATTTGAGCATACCAAGAAAATTCATTCAAATGTCTAACCTTACCTATGCCAAATCTATCAAACATACCATTTCACTTTCAATACACACATAATCCATTTGTCTACACTTTTTTTTTACATTATTTATGAACAAAGATAACTACTTATCAACATATTCCTTAAGTAAAATCATTACACATACCATACCAATTCATATATCCACTTAACCACTCATTTTACCTCATACCACAATCTTCCATATACCAAATTCAAATAGGTACATATATCACCTTCTCAAAACACCAAACATTGTCATGAAACATATTCAAAACAATCATAAGCCAAATTCATTTCCATGTTCAACTCATCAAGACTTTTAAACATTAAAGTATGTATCAAGACACCTATGTATATGCCACAATCTTAAGTTCAAATTTATCAAACATCTACTAAATCGGTGATAAGATAGTGTAAGCTTCGAGTCGATCCAGCTTGACGCATTCCACAAGGTAACAATCTACAAGGAAAAGGGAAAATAAATGGGATATGTAATACCCTTTGCCCAACCCGATTGTCGGGTCCAAGCTACAGGATGCCACAATCTTTTCCAGAGAAACTACTGTCAAATATATCATTAATAATCCTTTACGCATGCAATCCAATGTTAAATACACTCAATTCTTAATAAATAATTAAATTCGAGTCTTAATCAAGCTTACGAAAGCTCTTTTTTTAATTCGAGCACGAAACATGACCAAATTGCAAACTTTTAAAAGTTTAAGGTTGATGTTGTGACGTCATTTCTTCTACGTCGTGACGTCGCCGAAAAATATGTCACGTCGTAACCTTAGGTCATCGATGTTGCAACGTGAGTTACTATAGGTCAACGTTGCGATGAGAAAAGTTGCTTATCGGGACGAGGACCCTGTATTTGGTAAAAATGAGTCATTTTGATACCTATTTCAATTGCTCCAAACAAAGCTTATAACATTTGCACCTAATGCCAAATTCAATTGGTCCAAAACATACCAAAATCATACCAATCAAGTTTAAACATTCAATTCAACTTCTTAACAAGTTATTCACTACTTATATATCAATTAAACTTAATTATTTTAATGCCATTTGAGCATACCAACCAAATTCATTCAAATGCCAAACTTTACCTATGCTAAATCTATCAAAACATACTATGCCAATACATATATCAACTTAACCATTCATTTTACCTCATAGTACAATCTTCCTTATGCTAAATTTAAATAGGTACATATATCATTTCTTCAAAACATCAAATATAACCACTTTATGCATTAACCAAACCAATTGTCATGAACAACATTCAAAATCATCATAAGCTAAATTCATTTCCATGTTTAATTCATCAAAACTTTTATACCTTAAGGTATGTTCCAAGACCTAAATAATGCCACAACCCTAAGTTCAAAATGATCAAACATCTACCAATTCAGTGATAGGATAGTGTGAACTTTGAACGATCTGGCTTGACGAGTTCCACAAGTGTTGATCTACAAGAAAATGGGAAAACAAATGGAGTAAGCATATTAAATGTTTAGTAAGTTCATAAGCATTAAACAAAACTTACCTTTGCTTTTAATTAAATATAAAAAACTACCACATGTTGTATATTTTGGCAAACACAGCAAACCAAAACATTAAAAAGGTGAGTATTTACTTATAATCAAATCATATGATATCACAAGTACGTAAATGCCCATTAAAATCATTTACTTAACCAAACTCAAAACTTATTCAACTAAGCAATGTTACAATCATGTATATATATATGACAATGTCAATAATTCAATACCATACTCATGTTCAATTCAACAATTGTCCATTTGGACATGAAGTTCATATCATTTAATTTCACTTTAATCGTTTCGGCTGATGAACCCTAGTAAACGGATTTGGATACATAGGTATCTCCGTTACACCAATTGCTCGTCCAAGCTGAATATACTCCTGTCAGGTTACCAATCCAAGCTAAACATTTATAATGCAATGTTTGATTGCTTGTCCAAGCTGAATATATACATGTTAGGTTACCAGTCCAAGCTAAACCTTTAAAACGACATCAGGTTACCACTTCTGGCTAAACCTGTATCACATGTATCTTCGAGTCCGCAATAAATGTTAAATCTCGGTAACATCTGTAACCAATTTTGCACAAGCATGCACAAACCCTATTGGCATGTCAATCGTATCCTAACATTTACTAAGTTCACACAAGCCTTATTACACATATTAACTCCACTTTTTAGTTTAGTCTAAATCTCACCTTTTGAACCAATTCACAACCAAACACATATAGGATTACAAATCAAATACACAAAAACCTATATAAAACAATTACCATATGAACTTACTTGGTCTAAATAGCAAGCAAGTTAAACATCTAAAGACTAATTGACAATTTTGACTTTTCCTCGATCATCTCTGGTTTGATCCAATTCTTGATTTATACAATTATTCTATTAAATTAATCAATACCAAACTGTAACAGCCCGATTTTGGGCCTAGTCGGAACAGTGGTTTCGAAACCACTATTCCAAGGCCGGAGAAAATTATTTTGATGTTATTTTATGTGATATAGCATGTTTATAAAGGTGCATAAAACTTTTGGTATATTAATTTTAGCAATTTCTAGTCCATTGAAAGTTGTGCTTTGATGCCTAAACATGTTAAATTGATTTGTATCTTAAATTGGAGGTCTTTAAAGTGAAATTAGACCATTGAAAGTGTGATGGCCGGCCAAGGGAGACAAGATTGGTCAAAAAGCCAAAATTTATGGGATATTAGGTGACTTTTTGGTAATAAAATAAAATAAAGAAAAAGTTGTCATTTTCTTTCATTTTTCTTCTTCTCTTTCACCGAAAATGGTAGCAACATGGGGGGTTTGAGAGCTGGAAAAATTCAGCAATATATTTCCCTAGTAAGTAAGTGTTTTTAATGCATTTTTTTGATAATTTTTACATTTTTGAAACCCCTGAAGTATGAGCTTTCAAAAGAGGGGACTATTTTGCAAAATGATTAAGAGTCTAGGGTTTTTCCATGAAAGCATATGTGTTGTTTGCTGAGTTTTTATGGAAGAATATGAGTCTTGGTAGTGTTATAAATAACTTTTGTGAAAGAAGTTTGCATGAGAGCACCTAAAAAGGGTTATTTTGTAAAGTTGTAAAATAAGTGTAAATGTGTGAAATAATTGAATTTGTGAGTTGCTATAGTTATGAAAATGATTTTTATAAGCTTAATAAGAAAATGTGATAAAAATCATTTTGCGAGCCTATGGGCAATTTGGTAATTTTGGCAAAGTATATGGGTAAAATTGTAAATTTTGCCAAAATGTGTCATTGGACTAATTTGATTAGTATATTGTTTTAATAAGTTAAATGTGATGTTATAGATGATGAAAAAAGAGTTTCGGGCTTAGAACGAGAAAAAAACGAGAAATTGATGTTTAAGTCCTTCTTACCAATTTGGTGTCGAGGTAAGTTCGTATGGTAATAATAATGCAATATCATGCTTGAATTAAAATTCTCTATTGTTATGACATTAAGTGTATGATTTAATATATTGGAAGTCTGATGGAATATGATGTTTCTTTGAAACGAGTAAGTTTGTACGAAAGTAATTTATCAATTTCATTATCATGTGCTTAATACTTGATATTGTACAAAATGTGGATATGTGCCTTTATTGGAATTTACTTGTGATGATTCAATGAAAATGTGATGATAGCTTTGTATCTCGAAAATCCCGGGTGACTCTGAGGAATGCTTTGGATTTCGATTATCATGACACCATATTAAATGTATGCCAGTGTAAGACCATGTCTAGGATATGACATCGGCAATGATATGTGTGCTATTATAAGACCATATCCGGGATATGGCAACGATATGTGGATCCATGTAAGACTATGTATGGGACATGGATTTGGTATTCTATTCAGTGTATGATAATTCCAAACATCATTTAGCATCCCGAGTGTTCAACGGGTAATGAAATGGATGATGTGATGAAAGCCCTAAGGAGGGCATGTTAAAAAAGGTATGATTATATACTTTATTACGAGTTGGTATAGGTATGTACTTGAGTTATGTTACAAGTTGTACATGTATGTACACTGAGCTTATGAGTAATGCCTTGATATGTGAAAATTTATGATGTATATAATATTTGGTGAGTACTATGAAAATGGCATGATTTGGACTAAGTCTTTGATACTTGATGATATTGAGCTTATGGGTCCATGCTTATGATGCATAGCTATTTGTTCTTACCGTGATGGATGAAATGTTGTTGTATTAATTTGGTGAACAATAATTGTGAATGAGTAAATTAGCCTTGACAGTTTTGGGCTACTGCAGTGGTGTAACTTTGAAAATAGACTAAAATAGTTCAAAATGAGTTAAAGGCTAAATAAAATATGGAATTAAAGCTTATTGAGTTTAGTTTCTTATAAAAGAAACCATGTAAGCAAAAGAATTTCCTATAATGAGATAATTGAAGTTGTGTGAGACAAAGTCAGAATAACTTCGAAATCCCTTGTTCTAATTTGAGAAAATCATTATAAATTGAAAAAAAATAGTTATGAATTATAATTTATATGTTTAGAATCCTTAATGAATATATTTTCAAGAGAAATAGACAGAAACATTATTCGAGTCTTGTGCTATGAGATAATTAAACTTTAGTGCAAAAGGGTCGGAACTGTCAGACTGTGAACCAGAGGTAACTTTGAGGAATAAACTATACTAATTGGCTAAACCAAAAATTCTGGAAATTGTCTGGTAGAAAGGTACATGAGTCTAGTTTCAAGGAAAATTAACAAAACTTAATTTGGAGTTTTGTAGCTCCAGATATAAATATTTTATTGACTGTTCTATAAAAAGACAACTTATTATGAACTTGAGAATAGGTTGGGAACATTGATAAAAGCATGTCAATGAGTTTCTTATTGTTTTCATATGAACTTACTAAGCATAAAGCTTACCCCTTTTCCTTTCCCATGTTCTCTAGTGTTGTTAGGTTAGCTCGGGTCGGAGTTCGTCGGAGATATTATCACACTGTCAAGCAATCGCCATTGGTGTAAGTAATTTCAAGTGCTTTGAGTCTATGGCATGTATAGGAGTTTAAATATTTGAGTGTGTGACATTTTTTTTAGCCAGATGTATTGACTTACATTAGCTATTGAGATTGTAAACCTATTTATATATGCATGCATGTGCTATGGTCTTATGTGATGAGTTTATAATGATTATGTCATGAATGTGGAAAGGATGTGAGTAAAATCTATGATATCTATTGCATGAGAATTTGACATGATCATAACATGTTTATGGAAGTTTAAGTGCTCATGTATGCCTTGTTGTATGTTATTGTATAAGTATGCGTGCATGTGTTATGAGGGTGATAAAATGGCTTGGAAAATAGCCTTGTATTACGGGTAGACACACAGGTGTGTGTCTAGGCCATGTGTGACACACGGTCCGCCCCCATGGGTGTGTTGTCCAGCCGTGTGTCCCCTGAACCTAAGTTTTTCAAGTCAGTATGCATGGTAGTATGCACACGGCCAAGAGACACGGCCATGTGTCTCAGCCGTGTGAAGGACACGGTCATAGGACACGGGCGTGTGCCTTAGCCATGTGGCCTCAATTTGTTCATGACCAAATTGGCAGAATGTCCAGGTCTTTGGACACGGGTTCGGGACATGGGCATGTCCCTAGCACACGGGCTTGTGCTCTATACTCACACGGGCATGTGGAGCCTTAAAGCATGAAAATTTCCAAGTTTTTTTTGTTCTTGGTTTAGTCCCGAACTATCTCTAATGCATGTTTTGGGCCTCGTAAGATGGTTTAAAGGACAAAATGCATGTGAACGAGAACTTTTAAGTTAAAAGCCCAGTTTTATATGCGTATGCTTGAGTTAAGTTTGGTAGCACCTCGAACCCTATCCCAGCGTCGGATATGGGCGAGGGGTGTTACACAAACATTTTCATATTATTCCATGATATGTATGAACCTATATAATTCTATTTTTTGATACCCCTAAAGTTTTACGTTTTATTCAATTTAGTCCTTAAAACCAAAATAGCAATATCTTTCAATTTTGAGATTCGATTTAAAAACCAATTCCAGTTACATCCTTTAGGGACCCTCTACTTTCTATTAATACCAAATTTTCATAACAATTTTACAAATTATTTACTTCAGTCCTTGTGTACAAAACTATCAATTAAACATTACAATATAGTCTTTTTTTCATATCTAAGCTTAAAATCTATCAATTTAACATTAATTTCTTTAAGAAATCAACAATGAAAACTTTCAAAAATTTTAACGATTTTGCAAATTGGTACATGGGCTATCTAAGTTAAACTTTCATGATCTCAAAAACATAAAAAATACAAGAAAAGGACATAAAATCACCCTAGAATTGAGGATCGAAAGTTGAAAGCCTCCAAAAATAGCTTTTTTCAGTTTTTCTCTTGTTTGTTTCGGTGCAGAAGAAAGCATAAAGATGGCAACTCCATTTATTTTTCTTTTATACCTTGTTTAATAATTAATTAATTTAGTTTAATTAAGTTAATTATACCTTTAACTTATCAACCATTAATCATGAATCAATTTAAAAATTGGTTTGATTTCCATTTGGGACCTTTATCTATTTAAAAATTTATAGCGATTGGATTTTTACAATTTAGTCCTTATACCATAATTAACTATCAATTCAACAAAATTACAAGACAAAACTTTAATATATTTCTATAATAAACTCATAAATATTAAATATTAATATTTACAGGCTCGATTTACGAAAATAGGGTTTCAAAACCCATTTTTTGGTATAACTGAAAATCGAGTTGTTACAGGATAATCATATAAGTTCATAAGCATTAAACAAAAACTTACCTCATCTTTTAATTAAATACAATAAAGTGAGTTTTAACTTGGAAATAAACATATAATACCACAATCACATATCATACAATTCACGTCATTTTGACTTACCAATTCAAAACTTATTCAATCATGGAATGAAACAATTACATATATACTAATGTCATTTTTTCAATACCTTGTTCTAGTTCAAATTTAACATTTCACAAATAAATATCAATATCATTATGTCTCGTTTCAATTTCTCACTTCATGTTCTCAGTTTCGCCCGATGAACCCTAGTAAACAGACTCAAATACACAGGTATCTATTCGTCCAAGCTTAATATACTCATGTCAGGTTACCAATCCAAGCTAAACATTTATAACGACACATTCGATTGCTTGTCCAAGCTGAAAATATACATGTCAGGTTACCCATCCAGGCTAAACCTTTAAAATGACATCAGGTTACCACTCCAAGCTAAACCTATATCACATGTATCTTCGAATTCGTAGCAAATGTTAGAATTTGGTAACATTTGTAACCAATTCTGCACAAGCGTGTACAAAACCTTATTGGCATGCCACTCGTATCCTAACATTTACTAAGTTCACACGAGCCTTAATACACGTATTAACTCCACTTTTTTGTTTAGTCCAAATCTCACCTTTTGAACCAATTCACAACCAAGCACATATACAATTACAAATAAAATACACAACATCCTATATAAAAATCACCATATGAACTGTAATACCTTGATTTATTTTATTTTGTTTTTATGAATTTTGTCATAAATGAGTATCTACTTCAGTGGCTAAGTGTTCTGATTGTATGTTTGAGGTCTTGGGTTAGAGTCCCACTTTTAGAAATTTATGTTATTTATTATCCTAGCCTTATCTTTAGTGGATTGGCTTACATATCACTTTCAGTCAACTCATATCAAAATGAGCTTGCTGGTTCAAGTGGTAAAGTGTTAGCTTGCCTTAGGGTCTTGTGTTCGAACCCCCGTGTGAGCGAAGGATGTTAATTCTTGCTTCTGTGAGTGTGTGCCGGTTATACAGTAGAAGTTGGATGGAACTGGTACTTTGTAGTTGTTGGATAAGTTAGTGGGTCAGTTTTAAGGGAGTTGGTTGGCTAGTGGATAGTAGGGGGAGTTGGGATTTTATTCTGAATTAAATTTTTGTAATTTTATTTTGTTTTGTTTTCTTCCCAAAAATCCCTTTTCTTTTCTGATGTTCTTCCCTTTCCTCTCTTTCCAAGTTTCTTTTTGTTTTCTTCTTCTATCCTGTTCACAATCATTCGTTTTTATCACTGTGTTGAGTTGGGATTTTATTCTGAATTAAATTTTTATAATTTTATTTTGTTTTGTTTTCTTCCCAAAAATCCCTTTTCTTTTCTGATGTTCTTCCCTTTCCTCTCTCTGCAAGTTTCTTTTTGTTTTCATCTTCTATCCTGTTCACAATCATTCGTTTTTATCACTGTGTTTTGGATTTTCAATTTTCTTCGTTTGGTTTAGTAAGTGGGGTTTTGTTTATCTGTAGGTACTTTGTAGTTGTTGGATAAGTTAGTGGGTCAGTTTTAAGGGAGTTGGTTGGTTAGTAGATAGTAGGGGGAGTTGGGATTTTATTCTGAATTAAATTTTTGTAATTTTATTTTGTTTTGTTTTCTTCCCAAAAATCCCTTTTCTTTTCTGATGTTCTTCCCTTTCCTCTCTCTGCAATTTTTTTTGTTTTCTTCTTCTATCCTGTTCACAATCATTCATTTTTATTACTGTGTTTTGGATTTTCAATTTTCTTCGTTTGGTTTAGTAAGTGGGAATTGTTTATCTATAGCTTTTAATTTCTATAAGGCTATTTGGAATTTTATCTTTTGAAATGGCGTAATGGTGTGTAGTTAGGGGATTTAATTTTTTGTGAATATGCGTTGCGTAGGAGAAGACTGTGAAGCAGCGAATTTCACTCTAACAGCCTAATCCGTGATAGTGGTTGTTTTCGTCGTCGGTAAGTTTGTGTGCGTTGTTCGGGTTATTGTTGTCAAATTCGTAAACCATTTGCTAAATAGTTGTTAGGATACTATTTTTAGGTTTCGAAGGGCTCGAGATTGTGTTTGCATCAGAATCAAACCAGGTGTGCAACGATAACACAAGAAAATAACGACCAATGGAAGCCAAAAATCTAGCCTGTCAACACCACTCGAGCATGTGCCTGGCCGTGTACGACACACGGCTATGGAACGGGGGTGTGTGGTCATGTAGGTTACACGGCCTTAGCCAATTTGGGGGTAGGGGCCCACACTGGTGTGTGCGCCATAAGCCAGGCTATTTGGGCCACACAAGTAGGGCCAATTAAGGCATGTGGGCCCACATAGGCGAACCACACTAGCATGTGGGCCTAAATTTTAGAATTTTTCCCTAGGGTTGTACACGTCGTTCTAATCAACTGCGGGCCTTTCGTGGGGTCGATATAGGCTTAGATAAGCCTTAAAGCATGAGGTTTGATAAATTGTTTGTGTGATCTGCTATGTATATGCATGTCTATTATATGTTATATGAGCATGTTTGATATAATAATTCTGGTATCTTGTAATTTTGTTTAATCTGGTATTCTATTGAATCTGATTGTAGGGTATATGATTTGTGAAGGAAGTATTCTATAAGGCGATATCTCGCCAATATACGGGCAGCACGGCTGCGCATTATTCTGATAAGTTTCGTATTGACACTACGTGCTGTATAGGGCTAGGTGGGTGTTTTAAACCTCACGTGGTGTGTTGGGATGGCCGAAGTTGGTGTGTAGAGCATAGGGGTAGGACTATGCATGTCTGTTTCTGTATGATCCTGTTGATAATCTGATTTTGTAAAGGATTATGTCTATATCTGTTTTGTTCTGTTGTACGATAGATTCTAAATTTATGTTTCTATTGAGTTACACATTAAATTTGTAAAACTCATTTTCTGTTTGTCTGTTTTGTTCAGGTAATCCTTAGGCTTAGGCGGGTCGGTGCGACAGAGGCTTAGTTGTGACCACATGTCTATAAATCGTATTTACTTAAAAGTTGACTTAATTTTCTAGTTTCCTTTTGAAAGTTTTGTAATTTTGGGACTCTCTGGACATTTTGGTTTTTGTTTTTGGATTTTGAATTTGATTTATGTTTTCTTGTGACGCTCGACAAATCAATTTAAGAGAACAAACTGTTTTATGCAAACAAACGTTTTTGAGAACATAAACTCAGTTTTAAAAACACAACGACTTTTAAACTTCCGCTGTAAATTATGGTCTTATTTGAAAGAATATACATTCGATGGTTTCTAACTTTTCTTAGTAACATCTCCAGGTTCGGCCATAACGTCTAGGCTGGGTTTAGGTTGTTACATGAACTTACATGGCCAAAACACCAAACAAGCTTAAACTTCAAGGACTAATCTACAATTTTTATTTTTCATTGATTATCTCCAATTTGATCCAATTCTCGATCTATACAATTATTCCATTCAATTCATTAATTCCAAACATTTATACATTATATAATGATATGAATGAACCTATGAAACTTTATTTTTTGATATACCTAAATTTTTACATTTTATTCAATTTAGTCCCTAAAATTGAAACAGCCATAACCTTGAATTTTGAGCTTCGGTTTGAAAACTGACTTAAATTACATTCATTACAAACCCTTTACCATCTATTTATATCAAAATTTCATGATAGTTTTACAAATTATTCATTTTGGTCCTTATGTGTAAAATTAATAATTAAACTTTACAATTTAATCATTTTTCATAATTTAAGCTTAAAATATATAAATTTAACACCAAAATCTTCAAAAAATCAACAATAACAACTTTCAAAAACTTTAACAGTTTTGCAAATTGGTACATGGGCTAACTAAATCAAGCTCTCATGACCTCAAAAACATAAAAATTGTAAGAAAAAGACTTGAAATTACTTACCTAATAGGGACCAAATGGTGAAAGCTTCTTAGGTTTTTCTTTCCTTCAATTTTGGGCACAAATGAAGAAGATAAAGAAAATATGTCTTCTTTTTCTCTATTTTTTCTTATATAGTATAATTAAGGTATAATTAAACTAGTTTAATTATCATTAACATGGATTAATTAATAGAACCTAATCTTAAACAATTTTAGTGGATTTTAACATTACCATCCACTAACACATATTCCAAAAAGGTTTAATTTTCATTTTGGTCCTTTGGCTAATTATAATTTAAGTCCTTAAGTCTTTAGCCAATTAAAAACATATAGCGATAAAACTTTTAAAATCTAGTCCATGTATCTTAATTGAACAATTAATAGACAAAATTGAAAGACCAAACTTTAATAAAATTTTATACCAACTCTGGACCTGGTTTACAAAAATGGGATTCCGAAACAGCCTTTTTCGACACCATTGAAAATTGAGTTGTTACATTCAAGGACAATTTGCATAGTTGGCACATGAATCTTTTTATTAAATCTACCCTTAACAACCTACCTATGTATTAGTTATCTTACATTAAGATGACAACCTCCTTATTGATATGTCTAAAATATATATGTTTTTCAAGCATCTTTTTACTTATAATCTATGCAAATTTCGAGCATATGGATAGTTAATTGCGTCATTTTAGTTCATATTTAGACATTGGGCATAATTTTAGTAAAATGTGTAATTTTATGAATTTTAGAATTAATTTTACTATTTTATGTTCAATGTTAATTTTTACTCAATTTGTTACAGTTGGACCACTGAATTAATTAATGTGAGAGTCAATAAAAAAACACATGCATGTGAGCTAAAATCCACCTCATTTGGACAACTAGATGATGAATTGGGCTCAGAAATATTGCCTTGACCTAGCTTGAAGAAGGTTTCTGAAGAGAATTAAATTGTTGCTTAATTGGGTTACCAAAACCGTCCAACAAGGGGAAGAGAAGCCCAAATTCGCCTAAGGCATGAAAATCAACCCAAATTAGCTTTAGAATATTAGAATTGAAGGCCCTTGCATGTGTAAAAAATCAAAAATTAGCCCCCAACTTAACCTTTGAAAACCTTCTAACCTTTTGCATGATCCATGCATAAAATCAAACATGAATCAAGCAACCACTCAACCCTCTTTCCACATTTTATGGTTGGCCATGCAAGGGAGAAATCCAAGAGATCTCCATGCTATTTTTAGCAAACTCCCAAGTCATTCCTCTAGTATAAATACCACCTTCCATCTCCTATTTCATTCATCCTACACATCCCTCAATTCACATTTCTATCATTTCCTCTCATCGTTCTTTCCTCTCTTCCACGTATAAGCCATCCATTTTCTCACTTCCCTTTAGCTAGCATTTCTCTTGAGAAAAACTCTCTTGGTCGGCCACCTTAAGAAGCAATTTGCGAAAGAGCAATCACGAGAATTAGAGGAAGCCACCATAATCAGTCTTCAAAGAATTGCTAAAACCATCAAGAGTTCCTTATTCCTTATTCTTTATTTTTTTCTTAGTTATTCAAATATGTTTGCAATTTTTTAATTATTTTTCCATTAACGATGATGACTTAATTTTATTTTAGCTGGAATGATTGCAATAATTTGATAAAATCCATTTGATTCATGTTTATGATGTTCTGTGCCTCAGTTGTTCATGCTTCCAATTAAAATCATTTATGTATTTCATGCATTAGAACATGTTTGGATGCATTAGAATTAGTTGATCAATCCTGACCAAATGACAATTAATGGACACAATAATTGGAAGGTGCTTGCTTAAATTAGATCCTGATTCGATTAAATTAAAGGTTCGTAATAACTCAGGAGAGCTCTATTACCTTGCATAACTTTAGGTTTGTGTGATTAAATTGTTTTAAACATGATCCGTCTCTGTTACCTCACATAAATTCTAAGGAATCCTTAATAAAATGTGGACATAGAAATATACATGTTTTTCTAAGCGTAAGACTTTGAAAGAACTTATATCAGATTCCAAGTTAATGAATGATCGAGTTGCCATGGAATTTTTCTAGAACATTGTTGAACAAGATGAGAATGAATTGAGTCAAGTGTTGTAATTATTCTAGTTTATTCATGTTATTGTTGTTAAACTTGTGAAATTACTACTAAATCACCTTGCATTCTACTTCATATTATTTGCTTTTAGGATTAATTTGCACTTAGTTAATTAGTTTAATTTAACATCTATCACTCAAAAATATTGTGTTTTCTTCACCAACTTGTAAATTCATAATTTTGCAATTATTTGATTAACAGATACAGTCCCTGTGGAGACGATAATTCTTTTATTTACTTATTACTTGATAACAATTATGTACATTTGTACGTTTCGTCGCGAACCACTTATGCAGTTAACTTGATAAAAGAATATGAGACCTTTGGTAGGGTCATACGAGTGAAGTGAGAAAGGTTCATTTTCGCAGTTGGGACCACTTATGCCTACCAAAGGAAAGTGGTAGGATTGGCTTTCGCAAAATGTGATTGCTTAACAAAGCCCTTTTAGCAAAGCAAGCTTGGCAAATCTTGAGGTAGGAGAGCTAGTTGTTGAACCAAACTATCACAAGGTAATATTGTTGAGAGAAGAAATATTTGGAAGCAGAGGCAAAGGTCAGAGACTCTTAGGTGTGGAAGAGTATAGTGTATTGTTAGAGATTGTGTGACCCGAATCTCATCACTTGCTGAAGAAATAAATACAGCGGCAAAATAAGGGGATTTATACCAATGGTCAGCAAGGATACCCTGACGAAGTATTGGTCGTTGCTATAGGGGGTTGTCGCTATAACCCTATAGCAACAGTAAAAGCCCGTTGATATATACCTTTTATCCTATTGTGACAATTTGTCCGTCAATAAAGTTTCTTTAAAGGGCAACTATTTTACCATACCTTTACTGACAATTCACTTTGTCAGTCATTGCACTACTGAATGCTATAATGACAAATTGAAGAACAAATTTTGTCGGCAAAGTTCAAGTTTGTAACTTTTACCCATTTTATTGGTATTTGCCAATAGTTTCGATGGGTAAAAGAATTTATGATTTTATATCAATAAAAAAATTTACAGTAGTAATATTAATTTATGATTTTATAATAGTATTTATTAAAAAATTACTAAATGAGAAATATAATTAAAATCAATCATATTAATAAAGAAAAAAAATCATCTAATAATTAATAAAATTGTGCATCATTTGGAGTATCTGAACATCAAATATGTTATGCATCATAAAAGGTTCAAGCATAACAAATTTTACAAAGTTGGCATAAATATAAAAAGACAAACCACAAATCCAAGCCTACTAAACTTGATGGCATCTCCATTCTCCGTACTCCGTCCCCATCTAATAGATGTGTACTTCAAACAATACTTAGTTGCCCTACTTCGAACACAATACCACACATAATAACTTAATAAACAATCAAATACAATGGTTTAGTGCACATGGGATTTGACAAACCTCATCAACCAGCATAAGTGGAACCATACTCTGAATTTGGCATAAACCTTGTTCCAAACAAATTCTTCATTTTTTTGAAATCTTGAAACCATGACATTAGTGGTTATAGCCTGAAAGTAGATCAAATGAGTGAGACAACATAGATTAAAAGGAAAAAGTCTATTTAAGCTCATAGGCACGAGTAAACAAATTTTGAAGGATTTGTCTCTTTGAAAGTGGACAATAATGAGAACTCGAGCTCTTTGGTAGACTACATAAAATATCATCAGATATTGTTCTTAAAGTTGGCCTTTTAAACAGTAAGGTCATAAGCACACAATCATTGCAACAATCACAAAAATATATGATAAACTACCAAAAATACACGAACCAGATTCACTGTAGTGCTGAAGAAGTAACTTTGCTCTCTCAATTGCAGTGTTGAATAAGCGTCAACTGCTGCTTTAATTCTCTTAACACCTTCCTGCCTTGTGTATGACCAGAAGTTTTTGGGAACACCAAATAGTGAAGTTTGATAAAAACCCCAGCCTCAAAATACGAACAAAACCAAATAAGCAATTCGAAGACTAAAAAAAACTGCTTAGAAAAGGACTGGTTTGGAAAGATCTCTATTTCCTACCATACTTTTTCAACACAAATAATATTAAAACCACTTTATGAAGTTAGAAAAGGACTGGTTTGAACAAATTTAATATCACAGACAATGAATTAATTTATAATAAATTAATCATCTTTATTTTATTAAAGAAAAAGGCTAAATTTTTAATCTTTTCTTTTTTTCAACTTTTTTCACATAAATTAAATTTCTGTTTCTTGTTTTTAATTATAAAAATGAAATGTTTAAAGTATATCCTTTTGTGAATTTTGTCTTCAAATAATATAAAATATCTTTTTATGGCAAAGTTCAATTGAAAAAAAATCAAAGATGCCAAAAATCTTTAAAAAAAAATTTGATTTCACAATTTAATCAAATCAAAGTACCTTTTCTTTTCTTTGCCTTTTCGGTAGGTACATTGTTGATGACTCAATTTTTATAAATTTTTATTTTGGACACTAAAATTAAAAATTTGCAAATCAGACACTATTATTGACAGCAATTTTAATTTTAATCATCCAATTTTAATAAATTTCATTTTGGTCACTCGTCGTTAATTTAATGTTCTTGTAAAAAGATAATTTATTAAAGTTGAGTGGCTAGAATGAGTGTACAATTAACAAAAAGTGACCTAAAATGTAAACTTATTAAAATTGAGTGGCTAGAATGAAAATAGTTTGTTAAAGGTAATACCCAATTTACAAATTTTCTATTTTCAATGCCTAAAATGAAAATTTATAAAAATTGAATGATCAACAATGTAATTTACCCTTTGTTTCTCCCTTTTCCCTCCTCCGAAGAAGCTCAAAAGTATATGCTAAGCTCGGGTAATGTACATATTGTAATATACATAGTAACTAATAATGTATGAACATATTATTTTTGTTATGATATTGTTATGTATTATGTGTCATTTATCAATATATTTTGATATACTTTTTCAAGTTTATTAATATTTTTCATTTTTTTATGGATGTAGTTCTTTTCAAGTTAATTAATATTCTCGACTCAATCTTAAATTAATTGGCATTAGAAATCATTGTCAATGCTAAAAATACATGTTAAAGAGCATTTATCCTCTTCTTAGAGATTGAAACGAATTATGAATAATTCTAAAATTGTATAAAAAAATTTGTTAGTATTCGTTATCTGATAAACAGGTCTGCTGGTTTGCATCCTGAGAATAATAACCAAGATTTCACTTCCTCAAACCCCGCAGGATCTTCAAGTCAGTGCTCACTTCTATTTTATAGTCACCACCGCTCTCCAACACCATTAGAGGCTTCTCCAAAATGACCCATTTTGCTCAAGGCCACAATTTTGGACAGTTAAAAAGAAAGGTTTGCTGGCAAGCTTTTGGTATTCTCATGATATACATCGTCACACTACCTATTTTCCCAGGATTCGTAGCCGAGAATATGGAATCCAAGCTTATTCGGGATTTCGTATCCTGTTTTGCTCAGTGTGTGATGTCGCAGATTTCATGGGGAAGTCTCTTACTGCAATATATGTAATGCAGAGCATAAAGAAAGCTTCACAGAGTTGCATATCTAGGCTTTTGTTCTATCCAGTTTTCACCGCTTGCCTTCACGGACCGGAGTAGCTCAAGAATGAAGTGCTGGTAGTGGTTGCTAGGTTTATGCTTGGTCTCACAAAATGGATACCTAACAAGCGTGCTCATGATCCTAGGCCCCAAGTCCTTGCCGGTTTCGGAAGCAGAGTTATCTGCGATTGTATTGGTCGTGTTCCTGGGAATTGGTTTGGTTAGTGGTTCAGTACTTGGTTGGTTTTGTATCATTTGATCTTTCATAAGATCAAAGACCTTTATACGCCTTCGTGCCTATTGTTATTAACAGCAAAAAAGAGCTTATAGCTTAAAAAATATCATCACTTCCCTGAAAGTTTTCAACAAAAGAGCAACAAAACATAACAGGGGTTAAGGTTTAAAAAGAAAAGGAGACAAAAGAGGAAGATTCTAATGAACAATACATTTCCATATCTTAATATTTCACTTTTACATAACATGGATTCAAGAATAAGAAGAGCAAAACAGAGCTCTCAAATAACTACAAATCTCACTCTTTTTTCTACAATTGCAAAGAAGCTAATTAAATAAAAGCTCAAAAGACGAATCAAAATATAACTAAAGAAAAGGGGGGAAATTACCAAAAGTCAGAAAAAAGCTTAAATACAAGTTATTTCACACCCGAGGCTTAAGAAGCAGCAGCCAAAGGAGGAGCTCCATGGAAAAAGCTTTGATCTGATCCATTACTAAAATTTTCGCCAGCCTTTTCCTCTTCATCGTCTTCCTCCTCAGCATCCCAAAGAAACCGTGCATATGATGCTAGTACAAAACTGCATATTTCATAAATATATATATATATGCAGATTTATGTTAATCATTGTGTAATGAAACAAAAAAAAAAACAAAACGATTAAAACTCAAAGTTTAGAAATTGGTTTAAAGGGTATTTACCAGTGGTCAGGGGCAGATTTAACGGCTCGATCAAAGTAAGTTTGAGCTCTAGGACCATCTTTATGAGTTTGCCAGATTAAATCAGCGTACATGGAGAGAAGATTCCCATCATTTGGATTTGCCAAGATTGCTCTCCCACAATATTCTTCGGCTCTCACTAAATCCCCACGAACCTGTTTAAGATTTCGGATATTAGATCGAGCTCAAAACTCAGAAAAGTTCGTTTTAATCTTTCTTTTAGTGAAACAAATAAATAAAGTTACCTCTTTTAAGAATCTAGCGTAATTGCTGAGGAGAAGCGAATTTCCAGGATTAGCTTGGATCATTTTCTGATAATAAGTATCGGTGCTGTCTTTCCCGTTCCATTCGTTATCACTGCCGTCGGATCCATCACCACCTCCTCTACCACCGCCTATCCCACACTCTTCCTCAACTCCAAGAGACGACGCTCTCCACCATTCAAACCCAGCTTCTTCCTTTTCCACCTCTTCTTCCTCAACACAGACCCCATTCAAGATGCCGCCATTTTTCTGAATGGTTTTAATTTTCGGAACCACTAGGTCCCTGAGATCCGTCTCCGACACCGCCCTCGTCATCCTCCGAGTCGAATCGTCGCTCCATCCTACCGAAATCGAGCTCGAACACGAAACCGTGAACGAAAGGGTTCGGGTTCGAGAAATCTGGTACGGAAACTCGAGGTCCGGCGATGGCTCCTTAGAATGTGGAACCAATGAATTGAGTAACGGCGTTGATGCACTCCTCAAAATCATTTCGGACTAAAATGAAAGGGTCGATACTCGGAAATAAGCCAAAGATGGGGGATCAAATACCTGAGCTTCGCCTGCCTGCTGCTGTTGCAGCGTTTACGAGAGAAGTTTGGAAAAGGAGAAGAGGCGGTGAAAGGGTTTTATAGGGAGACTAAGCAAATGAACAGAGAAGATCTGGACCGTTGATCTAAATGATGAATCTAATAACACCTGATTTGCACGTGGGTTTTGGCTGAGCTGGGTTTTTTAAAGATCTGCTTGTCGTCCAGGATCAATGAGAATTATGGCTCGAGAGTCGAGTCGTTTTCGTTGATTAATTTAATTTATTTGACTTAGTAATATGATTTTTAATATAAGATTATTCTTCTTTTCTTCTTTTTTTTTTTACTTATGAACAAAGTTAAATTAATTCTTATTTAATCCTTTTTCTGTTCTTCTTATTGATTAAATAAAAAATTAATTGAGTCTTAACTTAATTAATATAAATATTATTGTCAATAAGAGATTACACGAATTTAAATGTATTGAAACGAATTTAAATAGTTGTAAATATTATGTAAAAAAAAATAATTGATATATAAAAGAGATTACTTTAAAAATTGGCTTTTCGCCAGCTTCATAAAAAATATCATATGTGTTGAAAGGTGGTGGCGGAGGCAAAGTTTTAATGTTAGGGAAGTTCTAACTCACACCTAAATTTTTAATTTTAGGAAAATTTAAAATCATACTTTTAAGATTTATCTCTAAAATAAAATAATTATATCCTTTACATACTTCAAATAACATTTTATATCATCTTTTTTAAAAAAATTGTAAATGATTAATCTTTTATACTCTATTCATATAGATTAAGCATGTTGAGTTTTAAGTAAATTAAAATTGTATAATATTTGTTTTAAATATATATGATAAAGTCAATATTCTTAAATCAATAAGAAAAATTGAATGGATTTAATATTTATATACATGAGGAGTGGTCCATTTACATTAATATAAAAGTAAATTAGGTTCACACATTAGTGTAACTTTTTATATTATCTATATATTAATAAATAGGTTATCATATTATATCTAAACTATTTGTTCGACATAGAACTCTTTTAATTGTTGAATTTATGTTGGAAAGATAGTATGTTTAATTGGTATGATTGTATTACTTTAATATTTTACATATATGATCATTAATATTATATTATTAAATTCAATAATCAAATTGTTAAGTATTAATTATATACAAATTTATTTTATTATATAAAATTAATAATTTTTTACATGTTGATATTTTAACAATTTAAATATTATATTTTATATTTATAATTATGTATTAGTGTTATGGGTAGAATTAAAGAATAGTTGATAAAAATGAATCCTTTTGTTGGTGTGGGTTAAATAGCGAAAGTGACCCTAAAGTGAGTCTTTTTCTGCTTATGAATGGTAGAGGTAGTGATGGAGTTCGAAAATTATTTTAGTGGATTAGAATTAAATTGTATATTTTTATGATAATAAATATGTAATTTTATTATTTTAATAATTTATATTTTTATAATTAAATTAAATTTTTATTATTCTAAAAAAATTAAAATATAATTTTATTATTACTAATTAAAAATTTTATAAATTATTAAAAATTTAATTAAAAAAATTCTTTTTAGAGGGTCGGACCTGCCCCTTGGTTGACGTTTGCTTCAGAAACTGTAGACCCCCACAGAAAAAGATATCACGTGATATTGGGCCTCCCATCAGAATATGAACGGTTGTGATATGATATCTTCACGTGACAAACAAAAAACAAGCGGAAATGGGAAAGGGAAAGGGAAAGATAATTTTGGTAACGGCGAAGAGAGAAAAGAGTTGAGTTTTGTAGCGGAATTAGCATGAGTGGCTGGTCTTGACCTAGGTGCGCCAATGGAAGCAAATGAGTTTTTGAGATATGGTGGAGCCCTGGGGACTTGGTCTCAACGGTGGAGAGTTTTGGAAGCCATCAATTTCAAGAGAGTTACGTCTTTGGGGTGGGCTGACTGACTATTCAGCCTCAAATGGACGAACTAAACTTCGGCTTTCCCTGAATTTTCCCAAATTTGAAATTTCAGTTTCTATTTACCCTTTGCAACTTGCTATTCTAAGGCTAATTTCATCCTTTCATTCTAACCAATTATTTATTCTTTTACCTTTTTTTTTTCAATTGGGTGTTCCGTAAGTCAAGGATTTTTGTTTTTATCTTTGGAGTGTAGACTTATAAGCTGGATTTTTATAATTTTTTTATTTATCCCTCTAATTTTATAAATAATTATTTTAATTTTTCATTTTTTAACTTTTTAAGCTTTGTTGACATTGTATATATGGAGATAACATTCCGGTATATAATTAATTTTTTAAAATTTAAAATTAATTAAATACTGACATGTTAGCAAAGTCAATAAACATTAATATTTTGATCTATTTTGGAGTAATTTGATAAAAAAATATAAACTCAAAGACTAAAAGGGATGAAAATTAAATGAATAGTTAAATAACTTTTTTTGTAAAGTTAGAGGGCCAAATTAATCTTTATGTATTTTTATTTTTATGCAATTTGTTTGACCTGGATCGGGATTGCTAGTTAGGTCAATAGTGTTTAGAATCAATTGGAGTATCGATTCAATTAGAGAAGTTAAACACAAGTTAAAAAATTGATTGAATTAATTTTGTTTATTTTAATTACTTTTTTAAGAATTTATAATTTGTTTAATACAACCGGAGAATGGGTTCACTGTTTTATGAGCAACTGTATAAAAAAGAACAACGTAAGCCAGCATTTTAACTGAAAAAGGAAAGGAATTTACATAAGATGACACCATGATACTGACTGAAAACAGAATAAACTCAAATATAATAGTAAACAAAAACCCTGTAAATAGACTCAAAATGGAAGAATGAGTCCCACATAATAGATAAATTAAGAAAGAAAGTCTCAACCGTTGCAATGCATTTGCAAGTACGTATCAAGAAAGGTGTTTGACAAGCACCAGAGAGGGTGAGATTCATGATATCTTTCTTCTATTGGTTGAACAACATTGGACCATCTTGGAAAGAGCCATATATATGAGAAAACCAAGTTTATGTGATGGAGATTCATTCCCCTGCGTTTTGGCGGTTTAATTTAAGCCTTAAGGCATCAACTTATATGGGTGTAGGGTTTAAATGTTTTCTTACAAGTTTATTAGCGCTTCATATTTTGTTAAATAACTTTAATTCAATTGCTTCTATTATTGTTCCAAGGTTAAGTTTAGAATTACTTCAAAGAAATATTTTTAGAATAAAAAGTACTTTAGACATAAAAACATTTTAAAATAAGTTGTTTTTTTTTATTTTAGAGAAAACGTGATTCTTTCAAACTAAAACATGACCCAATAGCATTTTTTTCAAAACTTAAAAAATCTTAACTTCTTCTCAAAAAAATTTTTTTCTTCTCAAAATCACTTCTGAAAAGTATTTTTAAACTAGACTTAACAATCAGAAAGGAGTGAATTTTGAGTATAATTAATTTTTTTAATTAATATTATTTATATGAAAGTTGGAAAGAAATAAATTGGCTCTTGGAATAAAAATTAGAAAATGATGAATGGTAGGGCATGTTTGCAAAAAGAAATTAAAGTAAGCAATAGTGATGTTTTTGTCCATGATTACAATCTTTGATTTTGTTAAGTGAAAAGAAAAGCAAATTTGATCTTCATTTCTCCCTCATTCATATATTAAAACCTTACAATCCATTGTTGGCGCTGATCATAAATTTCCGCCATGCTTTCTTTTGACTTCTTCTTTATATAAATATGGTATTTTCTTATTATGATGTTTTTACTATAATCTCATTTTTTTTAATTATTTTTTGTAATTATATTAATGGTATGGAACACCCTAATAATTTTGACTATAAATATGATAGATTTTATATTGTCAACCGTTGTTTAAAATATTTTGTATAATTATATAAATTTTATTCTTTAAAATTTAATAACCTATATTTATTTTAATTACACTAAAAATTATGTCACGTATTATTTAATCTCTAAAAAATAAAATTAATTTAATAATTATATATTTTAAAATCATATTTTTAAGAAGATTTTTGTATTAAAAATATTGGAATACAATGTAAATGTATGTTAATATATCTATAATAATATATATAAAACTACGAGTTTAGACAAATTTTTGGACCTACTAAAATACCCTTTATTTTTTATTATATTATTAAATTGATATTTAAAAATAATTATAATATTTAATTTAAAATTATTAATTAAAAAGTTTACATAAATTTAAAAAATAATTATAATTTAATAGAAATTGTGATAATTACACATTAAAAAATAATTACAATTTAATTTACATTTCTTAATTAAAAAAGTTTAGTTTAAATAATTATAATATAAGTAGAAGTTGACATAAAAAGGTTTTTTACGATTATAATCATTTAAAAAAAGTTTTTAAATATTTTTATTATTTTTCTACATATTAGTTTATAGATTATTTATAAATTATTATAGTCAATTTATTGATTACTAAAAATATAAAATAAAAATAAATTTGAATAGTGAAATTTTTATTTTATAATGTATAAATTTTTTTATTGTTTGTACAAATGGTTTAATAATAGAAAATTTTTATTAGTACTATATTTAAATTATCAAAATAATTAATATATTTTAATAATGTTTATTAGTTATTATTTTAAATAATTGTTACTTGAAATAAAATTATATTGTACGTTGAACATCTTACAAATGTTTTAATTATGGTTTATATTTTTAAATATTATTAAAAAAATTATTGATCTACAAATATTGATATTTTAATATTTTATTTGAATTTTTTTCTTATACTTGAATTGTTAAATAAATCAATACGTTTTAATTATATTTAACCATTTGAATAATGAATTAAAAAATAATTACAATAGTTTAAAATAAATTATTCAAAATTAATTTAAAAAGTAAACACGTAAAATTACATATACCATTTATAACATTAAAAATTAGTTATATATGAAACGGTAACAATTTTCATGCACTAATATAATATATAACTAATTGACAACATGTCACATCTCAAAAATGAGGTTAGAAAAATTGGGTTTGTAATTGATTGATTAATTGGATTTAAGCCTGAATACGCACGATTGTTAAAGTGTGTTAATGTATATTTTAGTGTAACTAAGCATGGTTTGTATGATCTATATATGATACACAACATGTTAGAATATGAAAATTGACATTAAAAAACACAAAATAGTAAGTATAGGTGTCAAGGTAGGTTGGGCATGTTTTGTTATCTTTGCAGTTGAGTTTTGAATTTTTATGCTATGCAACCGGAGTCCCTAAATGCTATGAAATGACTTGAAAATTTACATGATTAAGTCTTATTTGGATAATTTCATAATTTTACTCTCGATTTTACCAAAAAATGTTTTACTAAAATTACGATTTAATCCTTAAACTTTGCTTTAAATAATTAATTAAAGTATTAAAATAATATAATTAGGTATTATTATATTAATTAATCCAAAAAAAAAAGTTGATTACGAGGTTTAATTTAAAAATAGTGTGTTTTACTTGAGTTAGGACCTAACTGGAAAAGGGGTAAAATGAATTAAAATATTAATAATGAGACTTGACTATGAGTATTAATTATTATATATAAACTAAAATAGGAATATGTTAAAAATTATAAAGTTAAATAAGTTAATAAGAAAAAATTAAGTAAATGTGTAAGCTAATAAATAATATGTAAGTTGAGCTTGAAATAAATATATATAATTGAGTGACTAAAAGAAATAAGACATAGATTGAATGGTTAGGTATTGGCGTCTCCTCATTAGAAGTTAAGGTTCAAGTCACCCTTTTCTTAAATCTTTTCCTTTTAATTTTCAACAATCTAAGATAAAAATCACACTAAAATAAATATTATTTAGAGTAGAAACTTAACAAGAATGAGTAACAGCTCAATGGTTAACATGTTATTCTATCTTTTCCTTATTTAAGTTTAATCCCCTCTTTCTTTTTTTATTTCATAATTTCACCAAAAAAGCCCCCAAAACATATCAATATAATTAAGACTAAAAAATAAATAAGAAATGACCTCCTTAAGTGACCAATAAGCCTCTTCCTAACTTCAAATTTCGGCAAAATATTGGGAAAATTGCAAGTACAGCCCCTAAGGTTCACAAGCCCAAGGAATTGACTCAATTCTTTCCTAACTAGAATTCATATATTGCCCTTCCTCAAAATTACAATAGAATTTGCCCCCATCCTTCTATTTATTGTCTTTTTATTTTCTTTCTCTTTTCTTTACACCATATTTTCATCTTAATTGTTGATAATTATTTTGCTTTCCCGACTCAAATAATCCTCTATACAATCGTTTTTTCTATCGATTATGTAATTTCCGTCAATAACATCCCTACCTTTACCAAGAATTGGTAAGTACATTTCGTTTCCAATGTTTGGATCCCAAATTTTCGTAATATTTCTATTCGATGTTAATCTTACGTTCAATTAATCAATTTTTTTTTGTTCTTGCCAAATCTTTTAGTAATCTTGATAGATCTTTAAATCAATTGTAACGCCCCAAAACATTTGTTTTTGTTTCTATAAGTAATTGACAAAATATGTATCTGCTTCAATGGTTAAATGTTCTAGGTGTATGTGTGAGGTCTAAAGTTCAAGCCATGACTTCGGCAAATTTTGGTATTTTATGAATAAAGCCCAATCTTTGGTTGATAGGCTTTTAAATAAAAGATGGTAAGTAATTAACAGAATGGGCCAACTAGTCTAGTGGTTAAGTGGAGTGTTAATATGTTGAGGGTCTTTTGTTCGAATCTTAGAGTGAGCGTGGAGAATTATTTTAGTTCGTTCCTAAGAGAGAGTTTTGATTGGGTTGGAACTCTTGGTAGTGGATGTAGTGCGGAGTTAGGTGAAGAGAATTAAGGGGAAAGGATTTGGGGGTATCTGAATATCCTATTTGTTTTCTTTTTTGAAAAACAAAGAAGAGAAACTCTACTCTCCCTTTCTCTCTGCTGTCTCTCCTTCCCACTTGCCCTATTTGCATTTGTTTTCCCCTTTATTGTTTTATTCTTTTTATCAATTCGATTTTGTCCTACTGCGATTGTTTCCCTTGCTCGGTAAGTGGTATTTTCCTTAATTCTATTGTTGGTTTGATTAAGTGATTAACATGAGGGTTCGTTTTACTCTCGTTTAGGTGTTGTTCAAAGGTGTTAAACGAATACTCTAGTGTCTGGTCGGCTGGTTATTGGTTTTGTCGTGGTGAGTTTTTCGAATCGTTGTTGGATTAGCTTCTCTAGTATTTTAGTTTGGGGGTTTTGTTTGGAAGACAAATCAATTGATTTATTAAGTGTTGTATTGGTTTAACATAGGTTATTGAAAGCTCGAGATACTTTCCACAACGAATCGGCAACAGGTGTGTACCTGAAACGCAGAAAGAAAAATTCGATAAAAAGCTAAAAAATGCATTCCGTCGACTTCACACGGGCGTGTGGCCACCTGTGTGGGAGGCCGTGTGATGGTACACGGGAATGTGATCGACAGGCTAGGCCTTACGCACATGACACGACCGTGTAATGGCTGGGCGAGGCTATGTGCGACACACGGGCTTGACCAATTTGGGGCGTGTGGGCCCACACTGAGTAAACCATACGGGTGTAACACCCTTCACCCGTATCCAACACCAGGACAGGGCTCGAGGCATTACCGGAACTTTACATTTTCAGTATACTAACTCGGGTTACAAAATTTCATTTGAATTTAAAACTTTTCAATCATGAACATCCCGTCCCTTGTATAGGCCTTCGAGACCTATAACATACCTAGAGGCAGTGCGGGACAAATTCGGACACGTTTGATAAACATTGAGCTTTTTGGAAAAAATTTTTTATCAAAACATGTCACATGCCCATGTAGGTGGGCCGTGTGGATTCACACACCCGTGTAACTTGGGGCACGCCCATACCCTTCAGCCGTGGGCGACACTGACTTATCAACACGGCCATGGCGCACGCCCGTGTGGAACACCCGTGTACATCTTTGTGCTAAAATTTTAAGTGCAGGGGACACATAGCCATGGCACACGCCCATGGGAGGGAACCATGTGGACTCTATTAGCCTATTTTCCAAGCCTTTAGTTACCTATTTCTACTACTTGTGCCTAGTGGTTACCAAGTTTGAGAGAAAACATAATTTTACACTTGTAAATAATCTTAATGAAAATAGTTGTATGGAAACCTCATATCATTGGTTTCATACATAAATGGTTATTTCCCTTTTAGTGTTATGGTTTCCCTTATTACTTTAATCCATCCGAAATTGGCTCATTCATGTGACTCATTGACAATTGATAGCAACCCTTCATTTGTAATTAAAACCATACATAAAATCGTAGGTCATATACAAAGAGATAAACATATTTTTACATGCATTCATTTGGAAAATCGAATGACATATATAACAAAATACTAAAAAAAAAATACTATACATGCCATTGAACAAAATAAACAGAGTCATTATACCAAAGCTTGTTTAGTTTATAGTGTGTTGACTCTCCAATTGTCTTCCAGTCCTTATGAGTCCTCGAGCTCTGTGAGACAGAAAAAAAGAGAGGGGTAAGCATTTTCATGCTTAGTAAGCTGGAATAATCGGAAAGTAAACTTACTGAGTAATTAGCATACATCCATATTTAAATCATGAAACCATCAATTATGAAACAGTTCCCTATCACATGCACTCAATCAATGAGTTAGTTACATATCAAAGCATCATGTAATTTATGTAGATGAGCTCATCATTCATCACCTTATTGACATACATCATATTAATCCCGTTGAGTTTCCAGGAAATATTGATGGAATACCCATTATCCGTCAATTCTTCGAATGATCATTTCACATATATGCACTCCCGCGAACCTCACATCTCATGGCAGGATTACCAGTCCAAGCTAAATCCCCTATGTCATGAACTTATAAGATGATGCCAGGATTACCAGTCTAGGCTAAATCCCTTATAGCGACAAACACCCTTAATGAGCTCGGATCTGAATTACCAGCCTAGGCTAAATTCAGACCCTAATCGGATTACCTGTCCGGGCTAAATCCAGAATGCACACATATTCTTCGAGAGGCTTAATCATTCAAGGAACACCCGTCCGGGCTAGATCCTTTTCATACTTGAGATCACGGATTACCCGTCCGGGCTAAATTCTTACTGCAACACATGCAGGATCTCAGTTCACATGTCAATGGTTTATCCATCGAATTCCCTTTTTCATCTTCAACCGAGACATTTTTCACATGTTATCATCAAATATGCATTTCTATGATATTTCATACCAATAATAAATGCAATCATCATGCATTTATAATTCATACAATTATACATATTAGGGGTTCACTTTAAGTTATCCGAACTTACCTGGTATTCGTTTCAGAGTTGTGTTTCGGTTATTCCGAAACCTTGCGTTTACCACATTGACCTCCAAAATTTGTTCCTCGGGGTCTATATCAACAAAATTAACTCATTAATGCACTACATTATACATTTCAAGTTTAATATCTACCCCCAGTCCAAATGACTATTTTGCCCCTAACCTTTCACATTATTACGATTTAGTCTCTAAGCTCGTATAATGAAACACATGCACTTTCTATCTTACCCAAGTCTAGCACACTTTTCCTTCTTATGGTAGCCCACATTATCCATTATTTTCTCATTTCTACCACACATTTACATCTTTTACAAAATAGTCCCTATAAGGGTTTCTCATGAAAATCAACTAGGAAAAGATGTTTAACATACATTCATCTTTCATATTCCTCCATAATCCATCAAAATACAAGCAACTCATGCATGGATAAATTTTTAAACATGAACCCTAGCATGAAATATGGGTAGAAATGGAGAGAGCAAGCTACCGGGATTTCAAAAATACGTAGAGCATGAAAAACGGGGCTTGAGGGCACTTACTATTGAGCTTGGAAAGCTTGGAAACCCTAGCTATGGAGAACCCAAAATTTTTGGCTGGATGAAGGAGAAAATGGCTGATTTTGGCTTTATTTTTCCCATTTTAATTCATTAAATGACAAATGACCAAAATGCCCTTATGCCCTTTCTTTAAAATTTCATCAATGCAAGCCCATTTTTGTCCAAAAATTTAGAATTTAGGAAAATTACTCTCTAAGACCTTCTAATTCATAATCTAAAGCAGTTTCATACAAATTGCTTCTAGAATCCAAGTTTTGCAATTTATTCAATTTAGTCCCTAATTTCTAATTGGACACCTTATACTTAGAATTTCTTCATGAAACTTTAACACATGTATATACTCATATTCTAGGCCTCATAATAATCATATAACAAATATTTTGATGTCGGATTTGTGGTCTCAAAATTGCTATTCTGACTAGGCCCTATTTCGGGATGTTATAACGGGTGTGTGAGATTCTAGGCCAGGCCGTGTGATCCACATGACCAAGGCCAATTTGGGCTGTGTGGACCCACACGGGCAATCAACATGGGCGTGTGAGCCCATTATCACTGATTTGTTGCTAAGGTTGCACGGGTCGCTCGAGACGACTATGAACCTACTGTAGGGTCGGTAAGTTTACCTAGACCCCTAATTGTATGAAACGACTGAATGACTGTTACACGTATATAAGTGTTTGAGCATGATAATATTTCACTGGACCGATATTGTATGAACTGTTACTATGAGATAGCATGACATAATTGTATGTTGCACTGTATCGGGTTGGGGTTTGATATTGATCGAAGGAAGTGTACTGAAAGGCTTCGAGCCTAACTTACTAGTAGCATAGCTGCAAATCACTGTCTAGTGCGACATTTGGTACTAATTGGAGTGTAGGGATGGGTGGGTTGATTATATCTCCACATGGAGTGTAGGGTTGGACAGAGATAGAGTGTAGATGCTCGTTGGGTAGGATTTTTGTATCTACATATCTGTTACTGAGATGGGCTAAGGCCTTAATGCTTACTATTACTAAAATGTGCTAAGGCCAAATTGATACTGATATTGATATTGTAAAGGGCCTAGGCCCAAACTGTGATTATTTGCTTATTGTCTGATTGTTTGTATGGGGATTACACACTGAGTTTACGTAAACTCACCCCTTCTGCTTAATCTGTACAGGTAACCCCCAGACATAGGGGGATTGATGTGGCGGAGGACTCAGTGGTGGCCACACGTCTCCTATTACGCTATTTATTACCTATTTATGATTTTACTTTTAATTGGGATTATTTTGCTTTAATATGGCCTCTATGGATTTTTCCTTAAATTTGGGTTGTTTTACTAGTTTTGGATTATAGTTGCTAGACGTTTAAAAACTCGGTTTTAAAAAAAAAAGTAAAGTTTTCTCTAAACACACAATTTACACAAAAAGAATTTTAAAAGCTTCTGCAACGAAATATGTTAAAGCGAGTGACTAAATAAGTAATGAATTTGAGGGCCAAAAGTGTAAACAAATGAAAATTATTTTATTGTGACAACTTAGTTTCAAACGTTATCATGTGAAATCGCTAGATTCGGCCATAACATTTGGGTCAGGTTTTGGGTGTTAATCAATTGTTAACTTGTGTATACATGTCGTTTAAAGGACTTGTTTTAGTTGTATCAGATCAGATTTGAATGTAAAAGATGTCGTTCAGGCTCCCGGTGCAAGGTGTATTCTTTTACAAGTGAAGTGGGGCAAAACATGTCTAGGAATAATGCCATATAGTCTCCCACAAAGGCATATGGACCACACGGCCCCTCACAAAATCATGTACCTCTTGACCCTAGGCTAGTTCGAATCCCACACGGCAAGAACCCTCTACATGGTCATGTCTCTCCTGCAGGTTAATTTTACAAATTTTAGACAGCCACAATCTATTACACAGCTTGACCACACAGCCGTGTAACCCTTCCACACAACCGTGTATCCCCTATTTTATAGTTATGTCCAATTTAGTTTGGATATTCCCAGAATCATTTTTGGTGTTTTATTTTATTCAATTGAGTCCCTGGTAATATGAATAATGTTAGAATCCATGATCTGATTGACTGAATTATTATATACATGCATGATATGTGAATAATATATATGTTTGTTACATCTGTATTTCTGATTGTACGTTCAACATGTCTCATGATACCATTAAATCGAATCCATGAAAAGCATATGTTTTGCTACTGTTCTAATTAGTTAAAAGCATATCTATTGTTGCTGTATTGATTTGTTATAAGCATATTATTTGCTAGCATTTTAATCTGTTATAAGCATGCTATATTGCATTGCATAGGACGAGATGCTTTGAAAGGAGGAAGTTCTGACATATTAATAATCTGCAACTCTAGTGGTTCATCCACAAATTATTTGGCAACTTTTATCTGCAAAAAATGTTGTGCATTCACAACCATCTGGTAGCGTATTAACCTAAAACACTGGTGGTTCATCCACCCATTTTCTGGCAGCTCTTTTTTGCAAATATGTTGTGTATTCACAACCATCTGACAACATATTAACTTGCAACACTGGTGGTTCATCCACCAAGATTCAAGCAGCTCTCATTTGCAAATATGTTGTGCATTCACAACCATCTGGTAGTGTATTAACCTGCAACTTTTGTGGTTTATCCAAAACCCGGTGTGTAGGGACTGACGAGTTCTGGGGAACTCTTACTTTGGTGTGTAGCAGTGGAGTAAGATATTTTTTGTTTAACTTAAACTGTATTGCCTTCATAAAGCATGTACATACAATTCTAAGATTGTTGAGATGACATGTGTATATATATCTATACATTGTCGAGTTAATCTGATGTACTGATATTCCGACACTGCTACTGTGAATTATTCTATGTGATATGGTTTTGTATGCTAATTGGTTGCACTGATATTCTTGTGAGGGAACCTACACCGAACTTCATAGCTCACCCCTTTTTAATTTTCATCTTTTCAAATAATCCACCGGGTTAGAACGTGGGCACGACATCCGACAGGTCTTGGCTCGGATTTTATTTTACAAAATTATTTTAGGCTTGTTATTTTATTTATTTTAGTTATTATTCAAGAATTTTTTTTATTATTTTATTTCGAACTGTGGCTTGGAGCTTAGGATTTGAGCTTATTTTTATGATACATGAAATTTAATTTGAATTTTAGGATGTCAAATTACGATTAATAATTAGTTATGCATAAACCTAGTTTTTAACATAAATAAACGTCGTCCTAATCGACTGCTAAACTATAATTTAAAATGTTAGTAATTACAAAACGATATTTAAACTAAGTTCTCTACTAAACTAAACAAATGATTTAAAATGATGATTTTCAAAATTACGATAGCTCTCTGGGTCACTCCGGTGACCAATGTAGTCTTCTAAATTCGGATTTAACATCTAGATCGAATTGGGGAGGTTACATACTATGATTAATATTTTCATTATAATATATTTGTTAATAGATGTATAATTTTTATATAAAAGCAAAATATCATGATAATATTATAACATTAATATGACTCAAATCAACAAATTTATTGATTATATTTTACAAAATATTTTGAGTCAAAATATTTGTGTGGTGATTTTTTTTCATACGTCATTCAATACTATTAGATTTACTAAAAAAAATAGTATAACATGTTTATCCATTAGTGTTTAATTGGTATGAAACGATGATTAAAATATCTGAAAGTTCAATTTCTAAATTCTAAGAAAACTTTGATTCTTAAACGTTAAGAAGTCTGTGTTATTAGTTTATTGGCAACTGCAGCTGATGAATTTGGAAGAAGAAATAGTTTTACTTGATCAACAAACAAAATATTTTTTTTATATCAGAGTTTTTCTCCATAATTTTATTAATAAAAATTTGGAACTTCATCTCATGGTCTATTGGGAAAAGAAGAAGAAAATAAATGAATTTTATGTGATATAAGATCAAATTAAAAATAGTGTTTGTGGAGCTTATAATAGTTTCCTTAAAAAAATTAATATATATTGACGATGGTGTGGATATTGGCTTTATCTAGAAATTGGAAATTCCACCAAAATTTGAAATGCTTTGTTTAAATGGTAATATCATTTTTCTTTAAGGAGTAAAGAGATTAATATTGAGGACTGAAAACATAAAATTTATAAATAAGATTATTTTCGAATATTCTTAAAATTCTTGATTATCAACTTTCGAAGTTTAAACATTTTAACTTCAGGGGCTGTTTGTAAAATGTTTTAGGTTTCTCATGAAGAGACGCATCTAGACATTTTTCTAACATATAATGTTTTAAAGTTATAATTTGCATCCTTAATTATCCTTTTATGCTTTACATGAATTGATTTGATAAAAAAAAAATCTCGTTTCAACTTTTCAATACACATAATTGAATCCACCCAAGTGGGGTAAATATATTATAAACTCCATTGTTGATTAATTAACATATGCATGATCTCACCAATTTTATTAGGTAGGAGGCTACGATACCAACTGAATGCACATTTAGTCATGTTGTTGCAACTTGTGGTATGTGATTTGGCCACAAGCTTTGGAATAAGTATTGACACAATTATACAAACAAAACAATAAATAATAGAAATAAAACAAGTAAATTAGTAATGCAATTCAGTCCACGAGTTACTTCTACGATGACTTAAGAAATTCTTTACTAAAACTCATGATACAAGCAATAATTTAAGCTTAATTTATTCTAACCATAAGAAATGTAAATAATAAAATGCACTTCCAAACAAAACACAATTTACAATTAATTAAGTCCTCTATATACAGGCTACAAAATCTCCTTGGATCAAGCTTAGAATATCTTCCATGTAAAGTAAGATAATAAATTTATTAACTCTAATATTATCTCCAACGTCTATCTTCAATTTCAAGTCTCATATTCTTTCAAAACTTTATGTTGAGATAGAGATAAAAAAAAACTCTTCAAAAATTATATTTGAAATGAAATTCTTATATCTTAAAATTTTTTAAATGTGTTATAAACACAATAACATATATAAATTATGATTTGTGATATGGCACAAATTTATCCCCATACTAGCAGAACTAATTTACAAAATCATCTTTAACAGATGATATTTAATAATATAAATTTTAAAAATTTATGTGAGCTTAACTTTCAGCTTCATTAAGAATGTTTAGTAGGCCAGGTCTGAGTTTGCCACAATGGAGAAAAAAAGGTTTGGACTACCCTTACATTTTATACCTAATATCTTTAGGCATTATAGGTTCCAAATGGTGTCATCAATTTTCAAAGCAAAGTTAGATGAATTTATTTTTTAATTAGTCCTTTGGGTCATTTTTATTTATTTATTTACAGAAATAAACCGATTTTAGAAGAGAAAAACAAAAAGTGCGTCCAGTTGGGCGAGCTTTTTGGTCAGGTGCCAGGAAAGTTCGCCCAGCTGGATGCGCTTTCTCCCAACAGTAAAAAGCAATGTTTTTTTGAATGTTGTCACGCCAACGGTAAAAAAATCAATACCCTTAATGGTAATATTCTTTTACCCTATAAATACCACTCAATTTTTTTCATTCACATCCTTCTCTCAATTCTCTCAAACTCTCCCGTTTTAAATTTTTCAGTATTTTCATTTAAAAATATAATTTTTTAATTATAACGTTTCAAATTGACTTTTCATGAATGGTCGCTTCTCTAACCCACTTTGGCGACAAACATATTTCCGTTGCCCAAGCAATAGTGGTAAGATAAAATTTTAAATTCCATTATTTTTAATTATGTTAAATTTAAATAATTTTTTTAATTTGAATTTTTTATTGTGTAAATAGAAGGATGATCATGTTTTGGAGGGTTTATTCATAATATGGGAAAGTCTGCAATCCTTGAAATTCGTGGCTACTTGCAACAGGCTGAATTTTTGAATGTGTCTCGCATGACCGGGGGTTGTAAACTCGATTTTACACTAATCAGCGCGTTGGTGGAAAGATGGAGGCCTGAAACACACACTTTCCACCTTTCATACGGCGAGTGTACAATCACACTCGAGGACATAGCGTTACAACTCGGTATGCCTATGGATGGGATAGTCATCATGGGGTTAGTGGTTGTTCCGATTAAAGTGGATCTCTACAGAGCACTGTTGGGGAAAGTCTTGAACAAGTTTGAAGGTGGTTGGATATTGATCAACTGGTTGGAGAGAAATTTCGATGAGCTCCTTCAAGACTGAACAAAGGAGGTCATAGAACAATGCCTGAACATTTATTATGGGGTTAATCGGGGGCATTTTAATGCCTGAAAAATCTCAGAATTCGGTGCACATTAGGTGACTACTACATCTTGTGGACTTCAATGAATGCAGAAAACTAAGTTGGGGATTGGTCGTCTTGTCCATGTTATATCAAGAGATTTGTCGAGCCATGGTACCGAATAAGATGTCAATCGGTGGTTGCCTACTCCTACTGTAGTTGTGGGTCTCGTGGCGATTACAGTTTCTACGTCCCAAGGTGACCAACCCATACATGTTCCCATTGGTGACGAGGAAAACATCATTTAATAATAAATATGTAGTTTCTATGTTAATTTTATTTATTTATTATATGTTTCGACTAACATATTGCTTGTACAGGTGGAATCATGGGTCGAGTTACGTGGGACTACCCGAGGATATGGAAGATTTTAGGTTATTGTTAGACCAACACTCGGAAGCCGAGGTTAGTTACTTATTCTTTTGAACCTATATTAATTACGTAATGATCTATAAAAAAACGTACATAACGATATTTATAATTTTACTTTTCAGTTTAAATAGATGTCGTATGCTGAAACCGATATCATTTATTGCATCCCACCAGAAGTGTTCGAAATCGAGAGATGTGGGACGCCAATGTGTCATTGGTAATGTACGCGATGATTGAAATTCACGAATTAGACAAGGTGTTACAGCAATTCGAGTGGAGGCAATGAATTTCGCCGCCACCACGAAACCTGGAAGAGTTGCACAAAGTGGACATGCGGGGGAAGAACGACGACGACTGGGTGAAGTAGCACAGGGAGCATATCGAGGCTTAGGAGCGTAGGATACAATCTTTACCCGTCCATGAACCATTGTTCTCAATAGACACAACGGCAGATGTCAAATACATGTTGTGGTTCAGACTCACCGGTAAATCGTATCTACTATTGCTGAAGAGAGGAGAAGCCAAATTCGGTGCAAGAAACAACAATGATCACCACAGTAGCAACATAATAGGGGATGCGGTCGCATGATGGGATTGTCATTGGCCCCAGTAGAAGAAGTGATTTCTTACCATGTCAGTAGAAAGGCTTGCCTAGCTAGGAGTGTTTTCTCTAACAAAATTTCTTCTGCCAGAATTATAAGTCTGATGATTCGTATTCTTTCATCCGCTTTAATCACATTTCGAATATGTTCTTCACTTCTGCAACACATCTTCAATGAAAGGATTTTTTTTTTGCATATAGACCCTTTCCTGTGCTTATAAAAGGGGTCTCACACGCCAAGCTTCAATTACTCCTCAAACATATTTTACAACACACTTTCCACCTCTACTCCATAAATCATTTTTGGGTGCTAACAATTCCGATTGCTAAAAATATTTCCTTAATGTTCGAGGTATTTTTTAGTAGTCGGTGATGCCATATCTCTACAAGTCGCACACATTTCATATATCATGTCGATTGGGGACCATTACCTCCGAAGCCTATCGCGGGAAAGTCAGGTTCGGAGTGGTTTTTCTTTCTACGGTCAAGGGTAGAAGTCTACATAGAGATCTCAATCGATGACCGTTATGTGGTAATGGATTGAGGTATAACAGGAGAGCCAATTGACAATCGTTACGTGACCGCGAGCTCAATCTTTTCGGATACCCGAAAATGATGCCCTATAAATACCATACAGAAGTTTGAGGGCATATTCGTACAAAAAACTCTAGGACTTCTCGCTATAATCGATGTAATTTTTTCTCCATTTCCAAGCAATCGGTACCTTTAACCTTCTTTCTTATCCTAATACTGGCACCGTCATGGACGCAAGAGGACTCTCAGATGGGGAGTGGTTGTTGTGGTGTAGTAAAGGTGTTGCTTTTTTCGAGGTGACGATGGTTGCCTTTATTAAATAAGCCGTTAATAACTACAACCGCTACCGTGCTGACCCGAGTTTAACCTTTACTGTACTAGAACATCCACTCTCCACTTGAGAGCCCTCTTGTGTCCACCTCAGTGTCAGCCTTCAGATAAGAATGAAAGGTCAAAGATACCGACTACTTGGAAATAAAGAAAAAAATTACATTGATTACACCAGAAGTCTCCAAAGTTTTTCCATATGATTATGGCATCAATCTTATGTATGATATATATAAGGCATCGTTTGCGAGTATCCAAAAAGCTTGAACTCCTGACTACGTAACGACTGTCACTTGGACCCCCAATTATACTCAACCCGTGACTGCATCACGACTGCCGTCTAGGACCTTCACCTAGATTTTGACCTCTGATCGTATCATGCATTATTACCTCGAAACCAAATTTACCCATGATGGGTTTCTGAGGTGATGGTCCCATCCTGTCATGACATATGAAATGTATGTATTTTGAGGCGCACTATCACATCTCTGACACCTCAAATCTACCTATGAACTTCCACGGTTTCAGCCAAAAACCTTAAATCTTATAATTAAAAAACCCTAACCCTAAAAAAATTAAAAACAATTAGGGTTTTCAGGAGAGAGAAATGGAAAGCACATCCCAAAAAGCTCTCCTAGTTGGACACGCTTTCCGTTTCTCTCTTCTAAAATCAACCTATTTTCCTAAATAAAAGAAAAACGGCACAAAGGCCTAATTAAAAAATAAAAGTAGCATATTCTGTTAATTTTTCTAATTTGCAATGGGTAAATTATATTTGTAATCACTTAATAATTGGTATTTTTTTATTATCATTAATTATGAAAAGTTATAAAATAGTAGCTCAATTATTCAAATTTTTTCGGGCCACACAACTATTCAATTTTTTTTCTTTTTTGGTTATCCAACTATTCATAATTTTCTTTTTTGGTCATTAATTTTAAATTACTAACGGAAAGACTTAATAGTTGGCATGATAATAACTTTAACCGTCAACATTTATACATTGTGACAATGTAATCTTGATTCTAAAAAAAATCAATCCTAAACATTTACACATTGTGTAATATGGTCCTTTTTTGCAATTTTACTTTTATTTATGATATTGAGGGTTAATTTTAAGAAAAATGAGAAAATATGAAAATTAGATTTTTGGGTGCTTTCAGTTTTGGTATATTGCCAATCAAATTTAGTTGATAGATTTTTATTTTTTTTTAGTTTTTTAGGTAAAAGAGTCACAAAGAAAAACAATTTTTTTTAAAAAAAGAAAGATCAGATTACAAAATGTGTAAACATTAAGGGTTAATTTTTTTAGAATCAAGATTAAATTAGACACAATATAAATGTTAAGAGTTAAAATTGCTATTATTTCAAATTTAAAAGCTGTCACATTGGTAAAAGAAAATGAATAGTTAGGTTACTATTTTTTACTTTTCATAGTTAGGTACCTACAAGTGTAATTTACCTATTTTAAAATTAGTTTTGGTTTTTTTTCTATTTTATAAATAAATATTTTTTATATATTATAAATTTAAAAATAAAATTTAACTTTTGAATATTTAAAATTATATATCTATTAATTTTTTTTATAAAAAATGAATTAGGTTTTGTTGAAGTGTTTAAACTTTATTTATTTATTTTATATAAAATTATGAAAAGAAAAAATATTTTCATAATAATATAATTTATTTTACAAAATATATGTTTTTTCATCATCTTTCATTGATGCGTGAAATCAACCCTTTTATGGTCTCATGCCATCCATAGCCTCGTACTTCAAGTTTTCTCGGCAAAATAAAATAATATAACTATCATAATAATTATTAATTTTTATTCTTACATAGGAAAAAAATTTATTTCGTCGATTGAGCATTTAACTCGATTAGTATAGGCATTGTTATCAATACAAGAGGACGTGGGTTTAAGTGCGCTATAGTATATTATCCTCCTATTTATCTGTTGGAGAGGGGTTATGAGTAGTTCTAGGTATTGTATCAAAAAAAATAGATATGATCAATACCTATAATGAGATTGTTTAAAAAAAAGTCGATTCTTTATAAAAAAAAGTCGATTCTTTATGAATTTCAAGTTCATGCTCCATTAAGTTAGGGTTTTGTTTAAAAATGTTTTTGAAATAAAAATTGGATAAATTATAAAAATTGTCATCTAATTATGCTTTTCATTCTATTTTGGTCATCCAACTATAACTTTTTTTTATTTAATCATTAAACTTTTCAAAATTAAATATTTTAGTCATTTTGAGCTAATGTGAGGTTTTTTTTAATTGTTCTAGTAAGAAAATTATCCCTCTAATATTTACACGTTCTATTTAATTGATAGTAAATATAAAAAATTAAACAAATTTAGCTTTCAATATTTATAAAATTTGTCATTTTAGTTCTAATTCTAAAAGATTCAATAAATTTAGCTTTTAATATTTACCAAATCTGTCAATTTAGTCTTAACTCTTAAAACTAAAAAAATATTAAAAAAAATCATTTTTAGCCACTTTTAACCCATCGACTAACTCATGTGAGATATTAAAATAAGAAAAAGAATACCCTCTATCAAGCCACTTGCAAAAGAACTCTAAAAGGTTAGGATGAAACACAAAAAAATTTAAGATCCAAAAGAAAATAAAGGCATTAAAAACGTTATTTGTTCAGGTAGTAATGCAACCAAATATACCAGATAGGTTCTAAATTAATTAGTTTTGTCTAGTGTAAAGCCTAAATTATAGTAAAAGAAATTGTTGCAAGTGACTTGAAAGAGGGTGCTTTTTCTTCTTCTTATTTTAATATCTCACACGACTAAAAATGATTTTTTTAAAAAGTATAGTTTTAATTTTTAGAGTTAGGACTAAATTGATAGATTTTGTAAATATTTAGGGCCAAATTTATTGAATTTTTAAAATTAGAACTAAAATGACAAATTTTGTAAATATTGATGGTTAAATTTGTTGAATTTTTTATATTTAGGATCAAAATGATAAAATGTGTAAACATTAAAGGGATAATTTTGTTACTAGACCAATAAAAAAAGCTCACATCAGCTTAGAGTGACTAAAATTTTTAATTTCGAAAACTATTGTAACACCCTAAACCCGACTCAGATTTATGGCCGTATCTGGAGGTGTCACAGGATAAGATTTTGAAAAAAAAGTCGTCTCGTCAAGTCATTCACGTTTCACAATTCGTATTCATTTATTTTTCAAAATGTAATTTACAGCGGAAGTCTAAAAAAACGGTTATAACTGAAAAGTGCAGTTCGTGCTTTTAGAAAACCTTTACTTTAATAAAAACCGTGTTTTTAGCGAGTTATCCAAACAAAATATTAAACAAAAATCCAAACCCCCAAAATTAATCAACAGTCCGGAGAGTCCAATTAATACAAAACTCCTAGAAATAATCTTTAAGAAAATAAAACCTTTAATAAAATTCAGTTCATAGACTAGTGGTCACCGCAAGACTCTGTCGCAACGATCCGTCTAAGTTTGTGGATTACCTGAAAAGAATAGACAAACAGAAGTGAGTTCACATAAACTCAGTGTGTAATTCAACAGAATTAGACATGCAATACATACCGTGGTCTCATAACAGCTAGATACAGATTCAGACTTAAGTCTTTTTTCAGATAAGATATCAAAAACAGATATACAGAACAGATAAACAAAATCCTACCCCTATCCTCTACACACCAACTCCGACCATTCCATCACACCATGTGAGATAAAAAAATACACACACCCCATCCCCACACACCATATCGTGCTATTATGACGCATATTAGATAAAGTGCAGCCATGCTGCCAGAAAAGAGGTGAAGATTGCCTTTCAGATCACTTCCTCCACATATACAAATCCCCCTAATAATAGATGCAGAAGTCAGATACAGAAATAACAGAGTAAACATGTTCAATATGCTTATATTCAGATAACAGAAATACGTAAAGCAGAATAGTCAGACATGCATAACAGTATCATACTCAGAATAGAATTTTAGATTATCAGGTCACATAGTTTTAGGGTTTGGCTAGCCCTTACCGACCCTACAGTAGGCCCATAGTCGACCGTAATGACCCATACGACCCTGGGGAAAATTTCAGAAATATAAACTCACATACCCATGTGGTTTGCCCGTGTCGGCCTACACGGCCAGTCCCATAATCCACACGCCTGTGTGGCCCACACTCCTAATTTGGCCTAGCCCATGTGGCTCACACAACCATGCCCACACCATCACAAAGTCGTGTCTTGCTTACGGCCTCACATTCGTCAGACATACGGCCGTGTCTCGAACACGGCCAACCACACGAGCGACCACATGCCCGTGTGGCGTCGACAGAACAGTTTTTCAGCTTTTGCCGAAGCTCAATTTTTCATGATTCGGGTACTCACTTGATACGAATTCGTTGCAAAAATACTCCTGAGGCCACCAGAACCTAAGATTATCATAACAAACTTAAAAAATCAGTTTAAATTCTCAATTAAACTGAAATAACGAAACCGACACTGGTGAAATCCAAGTGTTCAACGCTTACCCGAATTCCCAAACTAAACTGCCTACAATTCAACAAGAGAAGCATTCCACACTTCTTGATTTTCTAATGTCAGAAACACACATTCAACATCATTGGAAAAGCGACCTATTCTAAACGGCTTTAAAAGAAGCTTCTCCCCAAAATCAAGCAAAAACACATTACTACCACTTAGCAAGCCATATGAACACAGTGAAATGAAATACGAATTTTGGAAAAACAGAAGAGAGCACAGATTGAAAAGGAAGAATCACAAGAGAAACGAATAGGAAGGAAACCAAAAACCATGTCAGAATTTTGGGAAAGAAACAGAAATTTTGAAAAAATAGAAAAATAATTAAAAGAAAAATAATAGATATGATAACACATCCCTTAATTTTCTCCCACTAACCCACTAACTCATAACCTCCTCAGACGTTTAGCTCAACCAAAACTCTAATCGATAACAGAGCAAAAATAACATCCGCGCTCATGCAGGATTTGAACACAAGACCTCCAGCACACAATCAAACACTTAGCCACTGAAGGAGATACTCATTTATGGCAAATATTTACAAAAATAGAAATAAATTATTCAAGGCATTACAACTTTACCCCCTAAAAGAAATTTTGACCTTGAAATTTACCTAATCAGAACAGATGATGATACTATTGATGCATCGAGTTCTTAGGTTCCCACATGGCTTTCTCGGTGCCATGATTCTACCACAGAACCATTACTAACGGAATGAACTTTCTCTTCAAAACCTTAGCATCATGATCTAAGATCTTAACCGGCTCCTCCTCAAATATCAAATTCGGTCTAAGTTTGATCTCATCAACAGAGACAACGTAATATGGATCGATCGATACCGCTTCAACATCAAGACGTGAAACGCACTATGGATACGGTCCAACTTTGGAGGTAACTCTAACTGATAAGCAACTGGTCTCACACGCATCAGAATCTAATATGGCCCAATAAACGTAGGGCTCAACTTGGCATTACGACCGAATCTTAAAACCTTCTTCCATGGAAAAACCTTAAGAAACACGGAATCACCCACAAAATATTCAGTATCTCTCCTTTTCAGATCAGCATAAAACTTCTGTCAATCAGAAGCCTCCTTCAGACGATCCCAAATTAGTCTAACATCATCTTCGATCTCAAAAACCAATTCAAGACCCAAAATATGACGCTCACCCAACTCAGTTCAACATAGCAGAGTACGAAACTTACGACCATACAAATCCTCGTAAGGTGCCATCTAGATGCTAGACTGCAAACTGTTATTGTAGGCGAACTCAGCTAGCACAAGATAATCCTCCCAACTACCATGGAAATAAATTACACAACTTCGAAACATATCTTCAAGTATTTGAATCACCCTATCAGATTGACCATCGGTCTAAGGATGGAACGCAATATTGAAGTCCAATCTCAAACCTAAAGCCTCATGTAATTTCTTCCAAAACCGAGAAGTGAAGCGAGAATCTCTATCAGAAATAAACGAAACAGGAACGCCATACAGTCTTACAATCTTAGAGATATAAAGCTTAGCTAGCTTCTGCAGAAAGTAATTCGTCTGAACCGGAATGAAATGAGCGAACTTGGTCAATTGATCTACGATGACCCAAACAGAATCCTTCTTAGTGGGTGTCAAGGAAAACCTACTAACGAAGTCCATCGTTATTCGTTCTCATTTCCACAAGGGAATCTTAACTGGTTGTAGCAAACCTGAAAGCAACTAGTGCTCAGCCTTAACTTGCTGGCATGTCAGACATTGAGCAACAAAATCCGTAACCTCACGCTTCAAACTCGGCCACCAGTACAATTCACGAAGTTCGCGATACATTTTATTACCATTGGGATGCATAACATAAGGGCTACTATGCGCTTCCCTCAGAATCGACCGCCTCAAATTAAAATCATTCAACATACAGATCAGACCTTGAAAACATAGAACTCTTTCGTTATTCAACCCAAAATTTGAAGTAATGTCACTCTCAATCTGAAGAAACTGCAAACCCAGAGACTCATCCCTCAACTGCTTATCCTGAATCTGATCAATCGAAGTCAGCTTAACTTGCAACTCGGCTAACAGACTCCCATCATCAAACAGACTAAGACGAGCAAACATCACCCTCAAATTAGTCATCACTTTACGACTTAGAGTACTGGCTAGCACATTGGCCTTACCAGGATGATAATTTATCGTACAGTCATAATCTTTGAGCAGCTCAATCCATCGCTGCTGCCTAAGATTCAACTCCTTTTAAGTAATGAGGTACTTGAGGCTCTTGTGATCATTGTAGATAATACACCTCTCACCATACAAATAGTGCCTCTAGATTTTGAACCCAAAAACCACTGCAGCCAACTCGAGATCATGCGTCGCATAATTCCCTTCATGTGTCTTCAACTGATGTGACTCATAAGCCACAAATTTTCCATCTTGCATCAATATACATCCCAAACTGGCATGTGACGTACCACTGTACACCACAAACTCCTTACCAGATACAGGTTGTATCAGAACAGGAGCCTGAGTCAGAACAAACTTGAGCTTCTCAAAGCTCGATTGCTGCGTATCAGTCCAAACAAAAGATACACCATTATGCATAAGCTTAGTCAAAGGAGCTGCAATCAGAGACAACCTCTAAACAAAACACTGATGATACCTCGTAAGACCTAGAAAATTGCGAATCTCTAATATATTCTTAGGCTGTTTCCAATCAAGCACAACCTCAATCTTCCTAGGATCAACTCAGATCCCTTCAGCAAAAACCATGTGTCCTAGAAAATTTACCTCACTCAACCAGAACTCATACTTGTTCAACTTAGCGTATAGTTGTTTCTCTCGGAGTATTTGAAGCACTACTCTAAGATGTTCATCATGCTCATCCTCAATCTGAGAGTGAAGCAAAATATCGTCAATGAAATCCACGACGAACTGATCCAGATATGGTGAAAGACTCAGTTCATCAGATCCATGAATGCAGCTGAAATATTCGTCAGGCCAAAAGGCATAACTAAGAACTCGTAATGCCAATAACGAGTCCTAAATGTAGTCTTATGAATATCAACTTTCTTAGCTTTAAGCTGATGGTACCTAGATCAGAGATCAATTTTTGAAAACACTAAAGTCCATCAGAACTGATCAAACAAATCGTCAGTCTTCGAAAGTGGATACTTTTTTTCACAGTCATATTCAACTGATGATAATCGATGCACATTTTCATGGTGCCATCCTTTTTATTCACAAACAGAATCGGTGCCCCCTACGGATACATACTAGGGCGGATAAAACCACGATCCAAAAGCTCTTGAAGTTAAGCCTTAAGCTCTGTAAGTTCCTTCAACACCATTCGGTAGGGGGCGATGGATACCGAAACTGTACTCAGTAGAAGCTCAATGTCGAACTCAACTTCTTGATTCAGAGGTAGACCCGGTAGCTCCTCAAGAAAGACATCTGAAAAATCCCTTACTATTCTGATATATAGAAGAGTCTCCAGAAACAAAACATTAACATAAACTAAATACACCTCACACTCTTTCTGAACTAGTTTCTCAGCCACAAGAGGGTCGATCACATTGGACAAATAATCTCGACGCTCATCGATCACAACCACTTATTTACCATCCTTAGTTCTTAAAACAACACTCTTATTTACCATCCTTAGTTCTTAAAACGACACTCTTAGTCACACAATTCAAACTGACTCGGGGCTCAACCAGCCAACCCGTACCCAGAATCAGATCGAACTCCCTAAATGGTAACTCCATCAGATTTTTCAGAAATATAGCCCCTTACACCTCTAACAGAACATGCCTATAAAGTTTACTAACCCAGACAGACTACCCCAATGGACTCAGTACAGTGATCTCACTAGAAGTGCTCTCAACAGAAATCCCCAGGTTTTCAAAAATAGAACTAGCTACATAAGAGTGCATAAAACCTATGTCTATCAAAGCAGTATGATGAACATCAAAAATTAAGAACATACTGGTGATTACATCTGGAGCATCTCTATTTTCTCGGCGTTGAGCAGTATAAACCAACGCAAGCTGCCTCACCTCAGTCTGACTAGCACCCCTGCCCAGTGCTCTCTATCCACAACCCATACTATTACCACCCCTAGTCGGTCCACGTCCCCTAAGTGGCTGCTGAATTACCTTTTAAGGCTGTACAAAACCCGGTTTTGAAGCTTGTATCTAATTAGCCCACTGTGGACACTCTCTAATACGGTGCTCTAAGGATCCACACCTCAGACAAGCTCCTAACCTCCTCCAACACTCGTCCGGATGGCGCCTACCATAATCACCACCTGACTGAATCCCAGTAGGAGCAATAGGAACCCCCACTCTAATCGGCCCATCAGGTCTGGCCCTTTTCTTAGGCTTCTGAATAGAACTAGAGGATTCCAACTTCCTCTTATTATTTCTTCTTTCTCGGTCCCGATTCTCGCGGTCTATGCATTTAACTTCTTTGGTGATCTTTTCCTTATCCACAAGAATAGAAAACTTGCGCTCTCTCTGCAGAGCAATTAATAGTCTCAGATTATCTCTCAGACCATCTTTAAAGCGGACACATTTCTCATATTCGGATATCACCATGCCTCGAGTGTAGTGGCTCAACCTTAGAAACTCAACCTCATAGTTGGCCACAGATCTATCACCTTGTGTGAGATTCATGAACGTTCCCTTCGAGCATTCACATAGCTTGCTCCCACATATTTTTCCTGAAAAACAGTCTTAAAGAAGTTCCAGTTCAGACGATCCGACTAAGTACCTTCCTTAATCGATAACCACCACTAATAAGCCTCATCGCAAAGCAAAGAGACTGCACCCTTAAGTTTCTGCTCAGGAGTATAGTCTATATTATTCATGATCCTCTAGGTGGCCTCCAACCAACACTCGGCCACAAAAGAGGCGACTCTAATGATACCCCTAAACAGTTCAGCACTATTGAACCAGAGTCGTTCAGTTGCCGACCCATGGCTACTAGATCTCGAATGGGGTCTAACGACCTTCTCTAATATCCTCAACATAGCCTAGGACAGATCATCGTCTCCAACTGAACGGCTTTGAGACCGAGTTTCAGTAGCAGGCGAAACTGGTGCCTCACCCGTATCTAAGTGTGGCATACTGCCTAGAGAGGAAGACTTAGCTCGAGCCCCCTACGACCTCTACCATGGCCCAGAATACCACGTCCGCATGTTCCACGAGCACTCATTGTAAATTTCAAATTTTATCTGCATTATAAAATTTTATGTAACAGTTCTAGTTTTTATTAGCAAATATTTTATGCATAAATTATCAGAAGTTCAGAAATATTTTCAGAAGTTTTAGTCTCTAGCTATTTCAGTATAGTTTCAGAAAGTACTAGCTACAGTGTTTTCAGAATATACTATCTAAGCTTCAAAATTACTTACAGGATTGACGTCGGAGACTTAGTGTACCACATGCCTTCTCAAATTATTCAAATTGTTTGAAAACTAATTCTTTTGAAACAAAATTTTGGAACCCAAAATTCACAACACGAGTTTTATAACCTGGCTCTGATACCACTAAATGTAACACTCCAAACCTGGGCCAAATGTAATGGCTGAATCTGGAGGTGTCACAGGGTATAATTTCAAAAATAAAGTCGTCTCGTCAAATCATTCGCGTTTCACAATTCGTATTCATGTATTGCCAAAATGTAATTTGTAGCTGAAGTCTTAAAAAACTGTTATAACCGAAAAGTGCAGTTCGTGCTTTTAGAAAACCTTTACTTTAATAAAACCGTGTTTTTAGCGAGTTATCCAAACAAAATATTAAACAAAAATCGAAATCTCAAGAATTAAATCAAGTTTTTGGAGAGTCTAATTAATACAAAACTCCCAAAAATAATCTTTAAAAAAATAAAACCTTTAATTAAATTTAGTTTATAGACTAGTGGTCATCGCAAGACTCCGCCGCACCGATCCATCTAAGTCTGTGGATTACTTGAATAGAACAGACAAACAGAAGTTAGTTCACGTAAACTCAGTGTGTAACCCAATAGAATTAGACATTCAATACATACAGTGGTTTCATAACAGTTAGATACAGATTCGGACTTAAGTAATTTTCCAGATACAGATATCAGAAACAAATATACAGAACAGATAAATAGAATCCTACCCCATCCTCTACACGCAAACTCAGACTATCCCATCACATCATGTGGGGTAAAAACACACACACCCCCATCCCTACGTACCATATCGTTCCATTACGACACATATCACGTAAAGTGCAGCCAAACTACCAGAATAGAGGCGAAGATCGCCTTTTAGATTACTTCCTCCACATATAAAAATCCCCCCAATAACAGATGAAGAAGTCAAATACAAAAATAACAAAGTAAACATGTTTAACATGCTTATATTCAAATAACATATATACGTAAAGCAGAATAGTCAAACATGCATAACAGTATGATACTTAGAACAAAATTTCAGACTATCAAATCACATAGTTTTAGGGTTTGGTTAGTCTTTACCGACCCTACGATAGGCTCACAGTAAAACGTAACGACCCGTGCTACCCAAGAGAAAATTTCAGAAATATAGGCTCACTTGCTCGTATGGGCCCACACGCCCAAATTGGCCTTACTCGTGTGGCTCACATAGCTTGGCCCATAATCCACACGCTCAATTTTCCCGATCCTGTGTGGCTCACACGGCCACGCCCATACCATCACACGATCGTGTCTTATGCATGACCTTACCTTCGTCAGACACACTGCCGTGTCTTGCACACGGCTAACCACACGGGCGACCACATGCCTGTGTGTCGTTAACAAAATAGCTTTTTGACTTTCGTCGAAGCTCAATTTTTCGTGATTCAGGTACACACCTGGTAAGAATTCGATGCAATAACGCTTTCGAGGCTACCAAAACCTAAAATTGTCATAAAAAACTTCCCAAATCAATCTAAATTCTCAATTAAACCAAAATATCGAAACCGAAAATGGTAAAATCCAAGTGTTCAATGTTTACCCGAATTCCTAAACTAAACCACCTACAATTTTGCAAGAGAAGCACTCCGCACCTCTTGATTTCTGTTGTCATAAACATACATTTAATACTATCGGAAAAGTAACCCATTCTAAACGACTTTAAACGAAACTTCTCCCTAAACTCAAGCCAAAACACATTACTACCACTTACTAACCTGTACGAACATAGTGAAACGAAATAATAATTTTGGAAGAACAGAAGAGAGCACAAATTGAAAAGGAAGAATCACAGGAGAGAAGAATAGGGAAGAAAAGCAAAAACTACGTCAGAATTTTGGGAAAGAAATTGAATTTTTGAAAAAAAAGAAAAATAATAGATATGATAACATATCCCTTAATTTTCCCCCATTAACCCACTAACTCACAACCTCGTCAGACTTTTAGCTCAACCAAAACTCTAACGATAACAGAGTAAAAATAACATCCGCGCTCGTGTAGGGATTCGAACACAAACCTCCAACACACAATCCGAAAACTTAGCCACTGAAGCAGATACTTATTTATGTAAGATATTTACAGAAATAGAAATAAATTATTCAGGGCGTTACAAGTATAGTGATTAAATTGAAAAAAATAATAATTAGGTGAAAAAAATAGAACATAAGGCATGGTTGAGTGGCCATTTTTTTATAATTTATCCTTAAAATTTTAAGTGCTTAATATGTTATTTAATAACACGTGTAACACCCCGATACCCAATCGATGGTCGGGCCTAAGCTACATTGTGCTATATTAATTGCCAAAGTAATTGCGGTCAAAATATATTTGATATGTGTGATTAAACGAATAATTTCAAGCAAGATATGCATACAATATGATATACATTTATTTTAGGGTATTATACGAGCTTACCAAAGCTTTAAAACTAACCTGAAAAGTTTTCAAAGTATGATAGGTGGGTGTCATGAAAAAAATAGTAGCCAAACTTCCTAACCTAAGGACCAATTTGTAAAATTTTCAAAATAAAAAAAATGCCAGTGTTGCTGCATTCAGGGTGTAAAGTCACGACATCCATGGCAGAATACAAATCCTCTATTTTTTTTTCAGAGTTGTCAATTTAACATAAATCAATAAGATTTGGCCCTAATTCCTCATTCATCCTTCGAACACATATAGACATGATTATTATGCTAGTTTCAAATCATTCATACCTAGTTCATACATAATCAAAATCATTTTCATAACTTCACTAATCATGCTCCAAAACCAATCAAAATTCTTTTAATTGCATAACCACTAACCTTAAGACTCGAAACCAACCATAAGAACACATTCAAGTACTAATAAAGAGTCATATCATGTACAATTTAACCATTTGAAACATTTAGCCAATAGACCCTAGTACATGCCATACAACCAAAATGAAACATAGTATACAAACTTTGTTGAGTTAGAAACGATAGTCTGGATGCTGACTTCAAATCACGGGGCTTTAAGAAATACCTAAACCTGCGACGGAGAAAACAAACCGTACACTAAGTAATAGAGCTCAATGTCGCATTTATAATCCAATGTATATAACATAAGCGTAAATCAATCAATTCCAAAATAAACATGTATATATACATATCAACACCTACTTACGCTTTGGAATTACCAAGCTTTGCATTAAAAATCTAAGCGTATTATGTGCATAATACAAACACCAAATCCTTCCAATCCAATACAACATTTCAAATACCTATTTCAAAACCATCAATTTCAAGTTTTTTCCTGATATGCCACTTATAATATCACACATTTTATTCGATCTTAGAGTTTACTAACTTATTTGTACTCATTTTGGCCCCCAGGGCTCGATTTCATCGGATTTACATACTCAACTATATGATTATAACATTTCATTTGAATTTAATCATAAATCATTCTAAACATTCAAATTTATAACATATTCATTTAAAATTTCAAGTTTTCATTTTGTAACCCTATTAACTTGACTCAGACTCAGACGAATATTTAGATTGTCCAACCAACACAACAAACTGGCACTGAAGTGCATCATTGGATAACCAAAGTGAGGGAAACTAGTACATAAAATGCATATTGACACATGAAGTGCATTACTTTCACACAAAGTGCATCTTGACACACAAGGTGCATCGTGGCACATGAGGTGCATCCTGGTGAATAAGCGCATAACTGGTATACAAATCAATCCTATGACATGCCAACTATATTCGATTCAGCCTGACTTGTTAATAGGGTATCGATATTCAATTCTTTTTTACAAATTGGTATACATATCATATCTTAATCATTTTCACTATCATGTCAGAGTCCAATTCAATAACATATCATACATAAATTCCATATTATTCCATAGTTTCCTACACAATTTCCATAGCACATATCATATTTAGCGCAATTCACGCTATTTTACATTTTATTTAATTTAATCTTATATTCCAAAAATTCACATTCAAGCTCGATTCAATAACTTATATCATCACTATATACTTACATTTGTACTTTCATATGCAAGTAATGTAACAACCCGTTTTTAGGGTTAATTAGAACACTGGTTTCGAGACCACAATCAAAGTCAAAATATTTATTTTATTATTTTATTAAGGTTTACAGTATGATAGAATGTTTGTGTGAAAATTTCGTAAAGAAATTTTACCGTTTGAGTGGTTAATTTGGTAAAAAGGACTCAATAGCGTAAAGCATAAAATATGAGTTCTCTAAGTTAAATGAACCAAATAGCTATAGAAATGAAATGAATGAGTACTTGCGTGGTAAATATGCCATTTTTAGAATGAGTGGACATATTTAGACATGTTTTAAATGATTATATATGTTTTATTAAAGGTTAAAGTTGTAATTAGTAAATTAAGTTAAGTTAAAATAAAACAAAAACAATTTAAAGCTTATTTTCTCATCTCTTTCACTGAAATTGAAAGAAAAAGAACGCCATGGAATCATTTTGAGGTTCGGCTACTTTGGTTGCTTGATTAGGTATGATTTTGATCTCAATTTTTAATGATTTTTACGTTTTTCTAATCGTTGCAACTAGTACTAGCTAGCTTGTGTCTTCGATTTCAAAACTGTTAAAGATTTTGATAGTTTCCATTGATGAACTAGTTCTTTGATTTTTGATGGTGAAATATGAATATTTGATGTTAGATTGTCATATTTTATAAAGTGATTTTTGATGAAAATGCAAATTAGGGATTAAATTGTGAAATATTAAAATTATGTGGTAAAAGTGTGATTATTTGGAAAATGTGGGCTTCTAAGGTAATAAGAAGAATTCAGCTAAGCATGGGTAGGATGAAATTGCATGAAATTGTGATTTTATGTGATAAGGACTAAATTACAAAAATGTAAAATAATAGGAGCAAAAGTGTAATTTTGCAAAAATGTGTAAATTGTGTTAAATTGATTGAATTAATGATTAAATAAGTAAATTTTTTTATTATATAGATTGAGAAAAATGAGATTCGGATCTAGAACGGGGGAAAACAAAGTATCGGATTAGTTGACCTAATTCGTTGTTACAACGAACGAGGTAAGTTCGTATGTTAATAAATGCTATTAAATTGTGCTATAAATTTATTATTATTGTTAAATTGAATTATAATGCTGATTGGAAATTAGTACGAGCACAATTGACGAAGTTATGATATTCAAAAGTTCCGTACGAACCTTAGGAATAGTATAGGATGCAAATGTCATGACATTAGGATTACCGAGATGTGATTACATGTAAGACTATGTCCGAGACATTGGCATTGTATTGTGATTACATGTAAGACCATGTTTGGGACATTGGCATCGTTTTATGATTTTGCATAAGACCCTGTCTGGGATAGTGGCACTGATATGTGATAACATGTAAGACCATATTAGGGATATGGCATTGTACGAGTTATATGTGATTTTCGAGTATCCTTAACGATTCTGAAAGGTTCAACGGGCAAAATCAAGTCGAGAAAGAATGTGTGAATGAGTTAAGTGACTCAGGTGTGTACGAGATTCATACATGTATTGAAAAGGGAAGTATTTGATGAATTCAATTATGATATTGAATATGTATATGAAATGAAAAAGATTTGTGTGTAAGTATGTTTTATGCCAAAATGGGTTCATTTGGCTATATGAAGGTATAAATTGGATGTTAAATGAGGCATGAATTATGTTTGTTTTAATTATATATACATAAGGTATATATACATAAGGTATAATTAACACGATTCTCCTTGGCTAAAGAAAATGTGAGGAATGTTGGTTTGAATAAAGTTATATAGTTAGTTGATTATGTATATGTAAATGTGATCAAATTGATAAGAATGTTTATAATCCGTATGAACAGAGAAATAAATAAACTTGTGAAGCTTTGATAATTATGTTATTGGAATTATGGTATAAAGGTGAAGTCAAATGAATTTATATTACAGTATATGTAAATGCTTAATATGTGCTTATTCAATAAGATAAGTTTAATAGCATACGAGTTTACTAAGCTTTATAGCTTACTTTGTGTTATTTTTATATGTTTTATAGTGATTCAGACGTTCGCTTAGGTTGGAAATCGGCAGGGATTGCATCACACTATCCGGTTTTTGATTTCGATATTTATACACTTGTGACTTGGTTATATGGCATGTATAGGCTTGAGTTATATAGAAGTGTGTTTGGTAGTGTTAAATGTGAGTTTGGCTTGTATATGATGTAAATGTTGGTGTGTATTTGGCCATTTAAATTGGCTTAATTCATGAGTTTGATAAGTGATATATGATGTATATATGGCCTTGTGTTTTGGCATGATTTGTATGGTTTTTGTGATGGTTATATGTTTGCTCAATTAGCTACTTGTCAATTGATATTTGTTTGGAAAATGACATGTTGTGGATTGGCTTGTTGATGATGACATGGTATATTTTTATGGTATGAAATAGATGATAAGAAGGTGAGATTATGCATATGAAAGTTAGGTGAAAAATATTGGTTATGACATATTAATGTGGTATGTTTTGGATATGATTTGATTAGTGAAATGGATGATTTATATATGGCATGATATGTGTATGGAATAGCATGTTTTAGTTGTTTTTGAATGTATTAAAATGGTATGAAAAGATGTGATTTAGGTATGCTTGAGGATGGTGAGAAATGTGGCTTAAATCAAGCTTAATTTCACCCCACATGGTTGAGCACACGGGCATGTGCTTTGACCGTGTGCCTGCTGTAACTTAGTTAAAACAAGTTAGAGAGTTACACGGCTTAAACACACGGGCGTGTCTATTAGCCGTTTATAACACACGGGCTGGCACATGGGCGTGTGGCCGGCCGTATAATCGAAGTCAGTATACCCTCTAGAGTTCCCACTGCCATGGCACACGGGCGTGTCTCCGGCCATGTGGTGCAAGTCAGTATATATGCCCTGTTTTCACATGGCTTGAGACACGGGCGTATTTGGTGGCCATGTGAGGCACACGACCTGTTCACACGGGCGTGTGATCCTTGGATGCTTGAAAATTTATGTGTTTCCTAGAGTTTGCAAATGTTATCGGTTTAGTCTCGGACCTCTTCCAAGCATGTTTTAAGGTCTTATAGAGCCTTATAAGGGACAATGTAAATATGTTGGATGGATTTTAATTATGAATGTATAAATGTATGTGTTATGTATGTGAATGATGTGTGTTGATTGGTAATGCCTCGTAATCATATTCCGACAACGGATGCGGGTTAGGGGTGTTACAAGTAACATGAAAAAGCAATCAATTTACGGGGCTTAAATTATAAATGTACAAACTAGAACTTTTGACTACTTGTTGACTACTTTTGCTTTTCCTCTCTTTCTCGAAGGATCCACGTCAATGTTAGCTACGAATAATCATAAAACATATCATGCTATCATTATCCAACAATTTCACAATCAATTATCAATCTACACATATTTTATAAATTATTCAATTTAGTCCCTAAAACCGAAACAAGTATAACTTTGAATCTAGAGCTTCAAATTAAAATCTGATTTCACCTATATTCATTAAGGACCCTCTACTTTTTTTTACCAAAATTTCATAAAAATTTCATTTTTTTTCATTTTGGTCCCTAATGTACAAAACTCACTATTAAGCTTTACAATTTAGTCATTTTCTTAAACTAAGCTAATTTTCTATCAATTTAACACCTAAATCATTCACTTCTCGATAATGGAAACTTTAAAAACTTTAACATATTTACAAATTGGTACATGAGTTAGTTAAATCAAACTCCTATGATTAAAAATCTATAAAAATTACAAGAAAAAGACTTGCAATTCTTACCACATTGATGGCTAAATGCATAAACCAAGCTTTTTTTTTCTCCTATGGTGGACGGTTAAGAAAGGAAGAAGCTGATTGATTTTATCATCTTTTTACAGTAACACATGCTTTATATACTTTAATTAATGTTTAATTAAACTTAATTAATTAACAAAATCACATTTAATTTGTTGTAATCACATTTTAATCAAGCTTAATAATATCCACCATCATCATCCACTATCCACCAATTAAAAATGGCATATTAGTCATTTTGAGTCCTATAATTGCTATTTAAGTCCCCAAGTCATTTCCTAATTAAAAATCTATAGCGATTAATTTTTTATAATTTAGTCTCTAGACCTTAATTAATTACAATTTCGGCTAAATTATTAATCCAAATTTCAATTCGTTTATACACTAACTCCGTAATTATTCCTAATTAATATTTACAGAAATGGGTCCCAAAACCGTATTTTTCAACACACTAGAAATCGAGTCGTTACAATAGTAGTATTATATTAAACTTAATAATTGACCATTTTATTCATTATTTTCATTATATTAGATAATGATATTATTATGTAATAATTTAAAAAAATGCTTATTACAAAAATAAGCTAAATTATTATTTTTATTCTTTATTAGGGCAATAAATAAATGGGAACAACAATTTGTTTTCCATTATAAAGTAGGGATTGATTTTGATATTTTCAAGATTTTCAAAACCATAGATTATTATGCGACATTTTTTTATTGTCAAAAAGGTTAAAATTATAATCACTACATTTCAATAATTTCAATCAGAATCAACATGATAAATAAGATGAACTTCATAATTAAAATATATTCAAATGTTATTAATTTTATTTCTAAATCTAAAAACCCACCTATGGAGAACAAAAATATAGCACATAAATAAGATAAAAGGCCCTTATACTATGAGTCAAATTGCATTTTGCTCCATCTACTCAAAAAATGGGCAAACTAATATCTATACGTTAGATGAATAAGTAAATTGGTCATTTTGTTAAAAATTTCAGCAATAAAAATTGGTCTCTATACATCAGCATTAGGTACATATGGCACGGAATTTGTCACCGTTTGGTTATTCTATTAGTCACACCAATTTTTAACAATAGAAATGCATGAATTTTTTAACAGAAATGATTGGTTGCTCTTTGATTTAATGTATAGGGGTTAATTTACCAAATTTTTTAATAAATGAGACAAAATACAATCTGACATTTAATACAGTGGCCTCATGATATTTTAACCATGATTAATCTAACATTAAGATGAAGTAATTAGAACCATTTGAAACAAATAGCTCTTGGATTTTTTAGGTATGATAGAAAAGAAACGATTCATAGCATCTAACCTCAAATTCGGATGGTGAGAAATTGTATAACAAACTCAAAATATTAGAGCTCTTTGGCAATGTTGAATAAAGTCAACAATATGAAGCTCAATTATAATTTGGTTTAGAGATAATTATGTATCTAATAACTTAAACTTAAAGTAGTCTAATTAACAGCTATAAATCTTCACATACAAACACATGACACCAATCTGAAAAAGAAAATGTCCATATTATCTTACAAGCTGCCTTTCGGCTTCTACTGTGTTTTCTTAGATTGGATAACCACATTGTATTTGTGAAAAATAAAATAAAATAAAATAAAATAAAAAAGAAAAAGAATATACAAATTTTACATGGAAACCCTTTCGGGAAAAAACCACGGGCAGAGGAGAAGAAAATTCACTATGTCAAAAATTTGAATCAATACAAGAGGAATAGACTATGTCTATTTATAGGCTTGTAAAGCCATATTCTAGTAGGATTGAAACACCCTATCCTAATCAATATAAAATAGATGGAGTTTAATAAGGTTTAAAAAACCTTATTCTAAAATAAAATAAAAGAAGTCTAGTTCTATATGAATTTTACTTTTATTTTATTTTCCATCGTATTTTATTTAAATAAGAATTTGGGTCACTTAATTCTAACAATTTCCACCTTGACACAAATTCTCAATGAACAAGTTCTTCATCGCGAACTTTCAATAAACAAGTTCTCCACCTCTTCCGTAAAACTCCTTAAGGGTTTAACTTCAACAATGAACACCAACCAAGTCTAAGCAATGCTCAAACTTGGTTATAGGAAGTGACTTAGTCATCATATCTGCAGGATTTTCATGAGTACTAATTTTGCTCACAGCAATATCACCACGAGCAATAATATCACGAACAAAATGATACCGAACATCAATGTGTTTTGTTCTCTCAGGAAACATTTGATCTTTTGTAATAGATATGACACTTTAACTGTCACAAAATACTGTACTGATTTGAAGGTATTTATTGAGTTCACTAAAAAGTTTCTTCAACCAAATAGCTTCTTTACAAGCCTCAGTAATCACCATGTACTCAGCTTCAGTCGTAGACAAAGCGACTGTAGTTTGCAAAGTGGCTTTCCAACTAATTACACAACCTCCGATTGTAAAGACGTAACCTGTAAGAGATCTTCTTCTATCAAGGTCTCCAGCAAAATCAGCATCAACATACCCTATGACTCCATCTTTAGTCCTTCCAAACTGTAAGCAAACATCAGTAGTGCCTTGTAAGTATCTTAAAATCCACTGAACTGCTTTCCAATGTTCTTTACCGGGATTTTACATGTATCTGCTAACTACACTGACTGCATATGATAAATCTGGACGTGAACAAACCATAGCATACATGAGAGATCCCACTGCACTAGAGTATGGAACATGTGACATGTACTCAATCTCATCATCTGATTGTGGAGACAAAGCTGATGAAAGTCTGAAATGGGCTGCTAAAGGAGTACTAACAGGCTTAGCACTCTGCATATTGAACCTGCAAAGAACTTTTTCAATGTACCCCTTCTGAATTAGGTACAATTTACTTGCTTTTCTATCTCTGAGAATCTCCATACCAAGTATCTTCTTTGCTGGTCCTAAATCTTTCATCTCAAATTCTTCACTTAGTTGGGCTTTGACCTTTCTTATCTCTTCTTTATCTTTTGCTGCTATCAACATGTCATCAACATAAAGAAGTAGATACACAAAAGAACCATCACTGTTTTTCTTAAAGTAAACACAACTGTCTAAACTACTTCTTTTGAAATCATGAGAAGTTATAAAGGAATCAAACCTCTTGTACCATTGTCTTGGTGACTGTTTCAAACTGTAAAGAGACTTTCTCAGCAAGCAAACATAGTCCTCTTTTTCTAAGACTATAAAACCTTCTGGTTGTTGCATGTAAATTTCTTTTCAAGTTCTCCATGCAGAAATGTAGTTTTTACTTCTAACTGCTCAAGCTCCAAATCATGCATGGCCACAATACTAAGCAAAGCTCGAATCGAACTATACTTAACAACTGGAGAGAACACATCTGTAAAGTCCACTCCTGGAATTTGACTGTAACCCTTTGCAATAAGCCTTGCTTTATATCTGGGTTCTTCAACTCCTAGAGTTCATTCTTTTTTTTTAAACACCCATTTACAACGGACAGTCTTTTTACCTTTAGGAAGTTTCACAAGGTCCCATGTTCTGTTTTTGTGGAGTGATTCCATCTCTTCTTGCATAGCAAACATCCACTTTTTGAGTCTTCACAGCTAACCGCCTCAGAATAATTAGATGGCTCTTGATTCGCATCTATATCTTCAACCAAATTTAAAGCATAAGCAACTAGATCAGCCTCGGCATACTTCTTTGGAGGTTTAATTTCTCTTCTAGTTCTGTTTTTGGCGATAGAGTATATTGGTGAAGAAGCAACTCTATTCTCAATTTTTGCTCTGGCTTGAGGAGTTGACTCTGTATTAATCTGATGCTCTACCTGCTTTTGATTTTCTTTATTGGAAGAGTCTTTAAGAGATAAGTTAGGTAGCATAGCAATTTCATCAAAAACAACATCTCTGCTAATCACAACTTTTCTATTTTCAGGACACCATAACTTATATCCTTTTACACCAGCTTTATAACCAAGAAAAACGCATTTAATGGATCTCGGTTCTAATTTTCCATTATCAACATGAGCATACGCGGGACACCCAAAGATCTTTAAATCAGAATAATTAGCAGGATTACCAGACCATGCCTATTGTGGAGTCTTTTTCTCAATGGCAATGGATGGAGATCGATTGATCAAAAAACATGCAGTAGAGGCTGCTTCTGCCCAAAATGACTTCGGTAAGTTGGCATTTGACAACATACATCGAACCTTCTCCATGATCGTTCTGTTCATTCGTTCTGCACTGCCATTTTGCTATGGAGTATGACGAACTGTCAAGTGTCTCATGATTCCTTCTGACTTGCACAATCTATTAAACTCATCAGAACAGAACTCTAAGCCATTATCTGTGCGGAGGTATTTTATCTGTTTTCCCGTCTGTTTTTCAATCATAATTTTCCAAACTTAAATGCGAAAAACACATCGCTTTTCTGCTTTAGGAAGAACGCCCAAACTTTTCTGGAAAAATCATCAATAAAGGTTAGCATATAATTAGCTCCACCTCTCGAAGGCAATCTGGATGACCCCCACAGATCAGAATGAATATACTCCAACGTTCCCTTCGTGTTATGGATTCCTCTAGTGAATTGAAATCTCTTTTGCTTCCCAAAAACACAGTGCTCACAGAAATTCAGTTTGCAAATTCCTTGCCCATCAAAAAGTCCTCTTTTGCTCAATTCTGCCATGCCATTCTCACTCATATGCCCTAGGCGCATATACCAAAGTTTAGTAATATCATCATCTGACAAGGAAGAGGAAGCGACAGCTACATCACCAGTAACAGTAGAACCCTGTAAAACATATAACTTGGCAATCTTTCTCTACCCTTTCATCACAACAAGGGACCCTTTGGAAATCTTTAAAACCCCACTTTCGGCTGTGTATCTGTACCCTTTTGAATCAATAGTACTTAACGAAATTAAATTTATTTTCAATTCTGGATCATGTCGTACGTCACTAAGTGTTCTGACAACTTCATCAAACATCTTAACTCTAATTGTTCCAACACCTGCGATTTTACACGAAGCATTATTTCCCATCAAAATGACACCTTCAGACACTGTTTCGTAAGTTGTAAACCAATCCCGATTGGGACTTATGTGGAAGGTGCAGCCTGAATCAAGTATCCACTCCTCACTTACTTTAGAATCATTGACAGAAGCGACTAGAAGTTCACCATCGCTGTAGTCTTCTACAACATCAGCTTTACCGAAGTTTTCTGGTTGTTTTCCCTTTTGATTCGCAGCCTCCCTTTTAATCTTATTTTGTAACTTATAGCACTTAGATTTAATGTGCCCTTTCTTCTTACAGAAGTTACAAGTTTTACCTCTGTTTGAAGACTTCGATCTACCCTTAGATTTACCACGAGGATTCCGTTCCTGTGTCCTACCACGATCATCATCAGCATTCCGATCTTGTCTCCCACGAATAATGAGACCCTCTCTCTGAGAGTCGAGTTTAATCACAAGATGCTTCATCTTATCATACGAGGTTAAAGAATCATAAACCTCATCAACTGTGAGAGACTCGCGGCTATATAAAATCGTGTCTCTAAAGGTTGAATAAGACGGGGGCAATGAACAAAGTAGAATCAACCCTAGATCTTCCTTATCATACTGAACCTCCATGGCCTCCAAGTTTGAAAGAGTTTCTTTAAACACTGTTAAGTGTTCGTGTACAGACGCACCTTCCTCCAAACGATGAGCATAAAGACGCTGCTTCATATGCAACTTGCTTGTTAGAGTTTTCGACATACATATTTGTTCTAGCCTCTTCCATAATATAGCAGCAGTCTTCTCTTTCATCACATCCTGCAAAATTTCGTTGAAAAAATGAAGATGTAATTGTGTTAACACCTTTCGATCCTTACGCTTCTTCTCTTCATCTGTTAATGTCGAAGGCATCTTATCTATCCCTAGTAGGGCATCCTCCAGATCCATCTGTGCAAGAACTGCTTGCATCTTAATTTGCTACAACGCAAATCTAGTGTTGCGATCCAACAGCGGAATTTCATACTTCAAAGACGTCATTACCGTGATCGAGATGAATAACCCGGAAGCTCTGATACCAATTTGTGAAAAATAAAATAAAATAAAAAGAAAAAGAACACACAAATTTTACGTGGAAACCCTTTCAGGAAAAAACCAATGGCAGAGGAGAAGAAAATTCACTATGTCGAAAATTTGAATCAATACAAGAGGAATAGACTATGTCTATTTATAGGCTTGTAAAGCCATATTCTAATAGGATTGAAACACCCTATCCTAATTAATATAAAATAGATGGAGTTTAATAAGGTTTAAAAAACCTTATTTTAAAATAAAATAAAAGAAGTCTAGTTCTATATGGATTTTACTTTTATTTTATTTTTCATCGTATTTTATTTAAATAAGAATTTGGGTCACTTTATTCTAACAGTATTGAATAAAACAATTACTTTCATTATATTCTTAACGAATTTAATTTTATGATTACAACTTTTGGTTTGCTTCAAACAAGTCCAAAAATTCAGCTAACGCGAAGTTAGTTTAATGGTAAGGTTGAGGTTACGAGAATTTTGATATTTGAGGTTTGAATCTCATCATATATAAATCATGAATAGGTTTTTAGTGTAGGTTTATTCGGATTTAAGTTTTACTATGTGCAGATCCTATTTAGACTTATTTTGGTCTAGCTTTAGATATATTTTGATTATCAACCTGATTGTACTTTTGCAACGGTATATTCTAAAAAAATTAATGTTCAAATTTCAATATTTACAGGTATGCTTAGTTAGATCTTAGTTTAGTTGGCATTATTACTATTTCAATAATGAGGACGACGTTGGGTTAAGGAGAGATTATGAGTAGTAGGTATAAAAAAGTATGCTCTTTTTCCATCTTGGTTCTTAAAATTATTTTATCCACTTTAATCTCTAATATTTTCAAGTGGCCATTGATTTAGTCCTTTAGACATTAAAAATATTTATAAATTTTTGAATTCTTTTTGAAAATTATTAAGAAATTATCATAGGCAATGCATGATCGAAATACTTCCATCTTTGGATGGTTTTACTTCAATAGTTGCATCTTGGGTTTGTGAAGCTTTTGTATTTTCTGTTGAAAATTATGTTGTAGTTCAAAGATAATTGCTTTCTAGCTATTGTGGGAGTTTGCTTCATATTCTTTGTTCATGAACCAGTTATTTGTCCATAGATTTTATCCTGCTTGACGCACACACATATATTCCTGTTATTTCTATGAAGAAATATTGCATTTTTAATTTTTTAAAATTTTAAATAATTTGCTAACATTACATATAAGATAAAATAGTGCTATGTCAACCTTGTGTGTCAAATACAGTAATTAAAAGATTAAAAGATTAAGGACGCAATTGAAAAATAGAGAGTGAAATGTTAAATTTGCAATTAAGCCTAAACCTTACTTAAAAAATATTGTAAATGAATGAAAATGATAAATTATTTTACAATTTTTCAACATAGAAGTTACAATGTTTGTACAAATTTCAAAGAAATTTCCTCCCACCAATTCGACAACAAGAAAAGAAAATCTTAATTCTCAATATTCAGGGTAATTTTACCCTCTCCCATTTAATAAAATGGTTAATATTTGATATATTGAATGTATATTTTTTATTTTATAAATAATTTTAAAAAAATTATCATATATATTTATATGTATATTTTTACCAAACATTTATCAACTTTCTAATCCTACTTACAAAATTTAAAAACTCAACACAATAAAATTATTATACAAGTGTGATTGTTTCTTGTATTCCTATTTTTAAGCCATGTACACAATCAACATCATTCACTTTATTAACAAATTTGTTTTTTAAATTTTACTTCAATTTTCATATTAGTATTTAAAGGTTTTTTCACCAAAAAAATTCCTTATCTAAATTTAAACTGTCACTTTTGTTTTAGTTTATCTAAAATCTAGAACTAAAAAAAATCATTTCAAAAAAATTGCGAAAATTAATTGGACCATTGGATCAAAAGTGCAATTAATTAAATTTTTAATCTAAAAATAACAATTAATTGAACCATTTAAATTGTCATTTCCGCTAAGACTCTTGACGGATTGTTAAATGCTAACGTGACGGGTGACATGGGAGGTGATGTGGCAACTGACATGGAAGGTTTAATTGATTGTTTATTTTTTTATGATGGCTTAATTAATTTTTAGGGATTATAAAAAAAATAAAAAAATAAAAAAAATTATAAAAAGAGAAGTAATTTTAAATTTTTATAACATTTAATAATTTTTAATAACTTATATATATTTTTATAATTTTCTAAAGAAATTATTATATTTTATTAATTTCTAATAATTTTTAATTTTTTTAAATTTCTACTCTCTTTTTTTCCACACATGTTGCCCTACATCATATCATAAACCATCCTTATCAATATGCATTGATCACCTCTCCTCAACCAAAATTATTATTCATCACTCACCTTAAACCACCAAATACTAAATCCATTATTTCTCATACCCTTTACTCGACATCCCATCCAAGTTTTATTACCGTCACACTTCAAATTCCCTATTAAAATTTAATCCAAATCTTCAAAATAAATAAGAAAAACCTATAATTTTCTTATTTATATATTTTAATTTTTACAACTTCTTATACTTTCAATAAGTTTTTTATTAATTTTTATAGATTTTTTATCATTTTAATTATTTTTTATATAATCTTCTATCATTTCTAATTTTTTATAATATTTATTTCATATTTTCATTATTTCATAACATATTAATAAATTTTATAATATTTAATAGTTTTTATATTTTTTAAAATTTTATGATATTTAATAATTTTGATAGATTTTTTTATAAATTTCAAAATTTTAAATATTTTAATGAATTTTAGCTATAATTATTTTAATATTTTAGTTTTAATTTTATATAATTTTCTATAATTTCTAAAAAAATTAATATTAAAAAAATTATAATTTCTTGAGAATTATTATATAATCTCTAAAAATCAATTAAACCACATAAAATAAAATTAAAAAAAATCAATTAAGCCCTCCATATCAACATATTCTCACATCAGTTACCATGCCAGCCATCACGTCATCAAAATTTTCATGTCATCCACACATCACCCACCACGTTAATACTTAACGATCCATAAAAGACTTTAATAGAAATGATAATTTAAAGGGTTCAATTGACTATACTTTTTCAACTAGGGGCCAAAAGATTTTTTTAATATTTTAATTTAAAATCTAATATCAATTAATAAAAACATGACACATGATATTCTTACGGAATACCTTATATTTTCTAGGGACAAAATGGGATAAAATGTCATAAGAATTATGGTATAATTTAAGGATGAATTTGTTAATAAAATTTTGTCCTTTTTTGGCATCAACTTTCCAAAGCATCTATCACTTTCAACTTTCAACTTTCAAGCAAGTGATGTGATATTTTCTAAGAAAAAAAATTATTGTCTCTAAATATTATTTAGGAATAATTTTAGTTGGAGTTTTTCAGATTTTTCAATTTGTGTAGTATAATTCCGTTTAGTTTAGTTTTAAATTTTTCCATATTAAATTTTTATTTTGATAAAATAAGTTTTATTTTATCCCTTTTAGATATTATTTGATAAAGTTTTAACAACTTTTTTATAAGTATTTCTAAAAAGTATAAATTTTCAAGCACAAATAATCAATAAATTTTGTATAGTATTTAAAAAATAATAATTTTTAACTTTTTTCTTTTTTCATTGTTTTAAATACAAAATATTTTTTTTACATTATAAAAATAAAAATAAAATGAAAATGAAATTCGATTTAATTTGGGTAACTGCACTTTTTTAACTTGTATTTTATAAACCATCCAAATGTATAATTCAAATTGATTTTAAATTTTTCAATATGGGTATGGATAAACACAAGGATTGCAAGAAAAAAGGAATTGTTGCAGGTATGCTATGCCAAAACTTAAACCCTTCATCCACACGGGTTATTCAACAGGCACTGCCTTTTAGCAACAAAGCCTTAATTCAAGAGACATATGCTATCCATATCAATATAAGTATGGTTGATCAGAATTTCAATATTTCTGATGTGCAGGATCCATTATATGGCAAGCACAGAGCATACTCTATTGTAAATTCTTTGTAAACTCATATGAAGTTTTCTGAGAGGAAGATGACTTAGAGAAAATGAAAGATCTTTAGAAAGCCATAAGTAGAGAAAACACACTAGATTTTTATTTTTGAACTTCTTCGTGGTTTTTACAATAGGAATACATCCTCCTTTTATAGCTAAAGGAGATGCAATACAACAAAATAGTAAACAGTACTCTGGATAAGCATCAGACATTAAAGCATACAGTAAATAGTACATAAAGTAAAAGTAGGATTGATATGAGACATTATTTGACATAAAGCAAAATACTTTAATTATTTAAAGCAAGATTCCCGACAAGTGATTTTCAGCTGTTTGCATTTGAATGGGGAAGCTGAGCACTATTCATTAAATCTTCACTGCAGCAAGTCATTTCTTCGCCTTTTTCTTTTTCATCGTGCAATTCTATCTTGGCAAGACTGATTTGACTGTACTGCCACGGGTAATCTTGAGACCATTCTGTGGGGTCAGGAATTCCTTCATGATATTCACGGAGAGCTTTTAGGACTGCTTCATGATAATGTGTGTATGTCCTTGGCCAGGTGTCTTATGGTGCATCAATATCTGGAGGTGGTCATATCTCAAATGGAATAATCCTATTGAGTTGGTAGAGAAACTTTTGTAATTCTCTATATTGAACATCATCTTTGAAGATTTCATTTTCAAGAGATTTATGAATCCAGGAGGTAGGAAAGGAATTGAGCTGGGTTGCTTTTCCACATTTGACAAAGTTTTAAGGCTTATAGAAGATTATAATCATATAACTTCCATAATTACCTCTTGCCTGATTGCAGTGTTGCTCAATAATCTGAAGCCATTGTGGGAGAGGATGGAACCAACTAAGGAAAGTAAAGAAATTTTGTTGTTCTGGTTCAATGTTTCATCTGATGGCTTTTTTCAAGTAATAAAGGAGATCAGGGGTATTGAATTGTATGGCAATATGGTAGAGATGGGTGAAGTACCATAAAAACCATTTTAATTCATTTGGTTGTTCAACAAATCTAAACCTTATTGGGTGTATAAAAGGATAATCTGGATGAATACCTCAAGGTTTAAGAACAAGTCTCCCAAAATTCTTGAAAACTTGAATCTAATACTCAAACATCATGTCTCTAGCTTTCTGATGAAAACAGTTCTTTTCTACAATAGTAAAAACTTCTGGTGGATATTCAGGGTGGAGATTGGGTGTAACAGTGTAGGAGGTAGGAGAGGTAGACGATGAGGAATAAGGTCGATACATCATGATGGGTCTAGGCCAAAAAACTCTTTTGTAGGCGAAAACTTCTGGATTTTCTTTGGGTTTGGAAAGTAGATTAGCAAGAACATTTTGCTTTCCTGATATATGTCTGACATCAAATTTAAACTCAGAGAACTATTCTGCCCATCTTAAGAGTTGTGGGTGAGGGACAGTTTTCTGTTTAAACTTGAGCATTTGTGGAAATGAAGACATATCCATTTCTACCATAAAGTGATAACCCAGAAGATGGAATTTGAATTTTGCCATACCTTTCTTGATTGCAAGGATCTCTTTGAATGTGGAGTGGTAATGAATTTCTACTTCTAAGAATCTTCCACTCTTGTATCCACAGAGTTGTCTTTTGCAATTTTTTTTTCAAGTAAGATTGCTCCCCAGTATTTATCACTGGCATCTGTTTGTAGAATTCTTTCTCCATCTGAGGGGATTTGAAGTGGAGGCAAATCCTGAGTAATTTTCTTCAATTTTTGGAGGGCTTTTGTCTGAGAAGAAGACCATGGAGGAGGGTCTTTTTTGAGTAGTTTTTGTAAGGGGTTAATATACTTAGAAACTTTAGGGATAAAAACTCTAAGATAATTAACAATCCCAATAAATTGTTGGACTTGTTTGAAAGACAAATCTTTTGAAGGAAATTTGAGAAGTTCTTGAGCAATGTGTGGCCCTGGAGAGTATTTTCCTTCTTTGATATCCATTCGGAGAAACTGAATTTCTGATTTATTGATCTATATTTTTTTTCTGACAGCATTATCCCATATTTGAAAATAAGGGATTTGAATTCTTCGAGGAGTTGTGCATGAGAATCTTCGTCTTTGCTGTAGAGTAGGATGTCATCAATGTATACTAAAGCATTTTCCATTAAAGGATGAAAAATCTTTATCATTGCTTTCTAGAATAGAGAAGGAGCAGTCTTTAGTCCAAACGGCATGACTTTCCATTGAAAGTGTCCATTAGGAATGCAAAATCCTGTTTTTGGTCTGTCATCAGGATGAATTCCTAATTGCCAAAAACCTGTATTGAGGTTAAACTTAGAGAAAACTCTTGCTTTGGCTAGACTTGAGAAGAGTAAGTCTTTCTTCAGAAGAGGGAATTTGTCATCTTGAAGGAAATGATTAAGAGGCTAATAATTAATTACCAATCTTAAATTTCCTCTGATCTGTTCAGATTTTTTATTTACATAAAAAACTTCACATACCCATTGAGAATCTGAGGGTTCAATCAAATCTTGATGTTGTAATTCTTTACATTTTTTTCTGCTAGCATCAGATGATTTGGATTCATTCCCTAGTGGCTGGCCTTTGTTGGATTGATGTTTTTATTTTTCTTGAAAGGGAGTTTAATGAAGAAATCTGTGTTTTTCCAAAAAGGGTTTGAGCATTTATTTAGGAATTCAGAATGAGATTCTGCACAAGATTGGGCTTTTAATTCCTGGATAATGTGAAGGATTCTTTCAGGTTGGATGACAAAAAGTTTTGGGATTCTGACAAAAGGTTGGAAAAGATATTTGAATCTTACTCCTTCAGGGAGTATTCTAAGATGCTAGCCTTTTTTGTAGAGGTCAAAGCCTACTACAATATCTTTTCCAGGGAGTTTTGATCCCAATACTGTGGTTTTTACACAACAACCTAGGAAGAATTGGATAGTAATTGGTTTGCTAATCAGATGAGTAGCAAAAGGAACATCAGCAGCAGAATCAAAATACCTTATGTGAGGTTTCCACCATTCTGAAGGTAAAACGTCTGGGTTCATGATGGTTTCTACTGCACCGGTATCTATGAAGGCAATTATAGTAATGGGCTTACTATATTTGTCTAAATAGATCTTGACAGGTACATGAGGAACTAGGACTGTGTCAATGGTTCTGTCAACAGTCTGAGCTTTAGCTTGTATCATTTGTATATCGGAATAGTCCGATTCTGGTTCTGAAGAATGACAAGCAGGGATGGCACAAATCGTCTTGTCTGATGGTTCATATTCAATGGAGTAGACACATTCAATATCATCATTTTCTTGAATCTTTACTCCTAATTGTTTTACTATCTGTGCAATCTTCTTGGCTTGTTTCTTGTTCTTTGGACAATTTTTTGAAAAATGTCCCTTCTGGTTACAGATGTAGCAACGGTCAAATTTTGTTGACTTTCTTTTCTTCTTAAGATATCTCCATCGAGGCCTTACTTTCTTCCTTCTTCTTGAAGTTAGAAAAGAAGAATATTTTTTGAAATGTTTCTTCTTCTTTGTGCGGCAATCACACAGATGGTCTTTTGGGCATTTGTACTTCAAGTGGGAATCACCGTAGGCTCTATCAATTCTTTTGTCGCCGTGGAGATAATCTTTGAATATCATTCTTCTGTTGTAGATATCTTCTAAAGCAACAAAGACTTCTTGTTGGAGTTCTCCAATTGTGATCTGAAGAATATCTTTGTTCTGTGTCTGGAGGACTTGATTAACTACAACTTGGATTGGATTTGGAAGAGATGAGCGGATAACTGGCTTGAGATTTGGATTTAGTCCCAAAGCACAATATAGCTTGGTCATTATTTTGAAATGTTTTTCCAAATCTCTCTTGACATACGAACAACATTTTCTTTTGTAGAATTCCCTTCTTTTTAGTGTCAGCAAATCTTGAGGGTTTCCCACAAAATGTTGATGTATGATTCTGATTGGTTGGGCCAGATCTTGAAGAACTAGAAACTGCATTTGGTCATACTGATTAATGGAATTCCACCAATCTCTCAACATTCCTGTAAATCTGGAGACAAACTCCATAAGAATGTCGTAATTGCTATCTTCAGTAAGCTTGCGAGTTTCTAACCAAGAATGAAATTCTTAAATTCTGTATGGCCATTTTGCTGGTGGCAAACCATCTATAGTGAAAATGGTTCTTCCTATGGAAGATTTTGACATTTGCCTCTGATGTGCAGAAGATGATTCTGGCATATCTTGCATTTCATCATCACTTGGTTCTTCAACTTTAGTTGTTTGGAATGCTTTATGCAATTCTTCATCTTCTGATTCTATTTTTTCGTCTGATGAGGATTCAAACTCTTCAGATGATTCATCTGATGATTCTAAACTTTCTCCTGAATCATTTTCAGTATTTGATTCTGGGTTTTGTACAGTTGAGATCTTAGAAATAGAAGATTTTGTATAATCCTTTAAAAATTTTGTTAAAGGATTTTGATCTTCTTCTTGGATCATCAGAGATTTTGAGACTTGTTTTGGAGGAGGAGATTTTGGTGGAGACTCCTCTGAGACTGGTCTTTTTCTCAATTTTTTCTCCATCTGATATGCTTCACTTTCACTGTCTGTTTTGACTTCTTCAGTAGCCTTTTTCTTCTTCTCTGCTTCTTGTTTTTTGATTTCCAAAAAAATTTCATACGTACTTGGTTTAGTACGTTTTGGAACTTCTGGAAAGGTTATTCGTACTCCTTCTGCTGAGAGTGGATTCTTCTGTCTGATAGAGGGAAAACAATTCAATTGTTTCTGCTCTATGAGTTGGTTCAGGGATTTTCCTTGTTTCTTAAAGAGTCTTAATTTGATCTTTTAATTTTTGAATTTCTTTTTCTTTTTGTACAAGATGAGAGAAGAAATCTTGTCCTGGTGCTGCTGGTTGCTTTGCTGCTGCGTCCAATCTTTTTTGTAAAAGTTGGATCAGATCTCTGACCATCTTGGTGTTGTCATCTATCTTGGTTTCAATAGATGAGATCTTTGAATCAATTCTTTTCAGAACATGATTCTGAGCAATAGCATTTTCTGTTTGCCAATTGAGAGTAGCTTCTGCAGCACTTATTTTAGATGGTGCACCCAAAATATCAGTCTGAATTTTTGAAGGGATTTTTGGTGCATGAGTATAACTCTTTTCAGAGTATTCTTAAAGAGGTGGGAAATCTTTGTCATATGATGTTGTAGGTTGCATCATACATACAGTGGAAATTGGTTTTTGTGGAGCAAGAAAATCTGGGTTCTTCTTTACCCATTTGTTTATTTTCTTGTAACAGGGCTGAGGAAAAGGTTTTGATTTCTTGGGAATGTTTGCGGGAGACTGAGTGGATGATTTTGGAGGAGGAGGAGAGGGAGGTTTACAAGGTTCAGGTGGAACCTGTGTATTTGGTAAAGATTTGTGGGATGAATAATCAACAAGGTAAACATATTTACCATTATCCTCTCCAAGTGGTCCAATGTCTGGATCTCCATCCATCCACCTTTTGTAAAACTCGTCCTGAGTTGAATTTTTCTTTTTCTTTTTTCCTGGCTTTGATGCAGTCATGTCCATGCTATCAACCCAAGCGGCCAATCTGTCATCTGTGTATAATTCACATGAACAGTTTAAAGCCCAAGGACAATGTCCAGTTACAGGGACTTTAAACATATATAAAGGTTTTCCATCTGTAGAAAAGCTTCCTATTAGGCTTCTTTCTGGGCCAGGTTCACACAACGGACAACAACATTCTAGATCATCTTGATCATGAAGTTGTGCTGGTTTTTCATTTGGTTGCATCATCAACTAGGTTGGGAATGTAACGTCCCCTAACCCCATACCGTCGCCAGAACAGGGTTACGAGACATTACCAGTCAGTACAGTACAATACAGACATTAAATAAATATAAACGTTCAGACTCATCATAATTTTAAGATGTCGTCCCTTTAATGGGCCCTCGTGGTCTAATATGAACAGTAAAATCAATTCGGAACTAATTTTGAATTACTACGAATTTTTCTTTCAAATTTCAAATTCATACTATATACCATTGCCAACCGTAATTTACTTATTTTATCAATACTTTCACAACCTAAATGACTCTCATAAGACATCCTAGGTACATGCCATTACCAATACTCAACATACTTTACCTCATTGAATTCGAGATCAGCCTGGGATGCTGATTCAACAGTCTAACCTTAACTTGCGCACGGAAACAAACCGTACGCTGAGTATACACTCAGTGGTATTTCTATAATCCAAACACTTAAACAATTATAAAACATATTAATTTTTATATATTGAACTATTCAAACTCAATGAGTATTCAAACATTTACTTTCCAACCAATGTTTTGGTCTATTTTAAATTCAAAATCATTTATTATTTTTCAATAGCAATTAATCAATCAGTAATATTCATTAACAACCAGTCAATCAGAACGATTATTTATTCAGTAACAGTCAGTTATTCGGTAACAATCAATTATTCAATAATAATAAGTTACTCAGTAACAATTAAATTATTCAGTAACAGTCGATCTTTCCAGTTCCTTTATTTACCCCTATTAACATGACTCGGACTCAGACGGATACACGGATCCAACCAATACACCAGTACGACACATAGTGCCTTATCGGCCGAAGCCGAAACAGTAACAGTAACAGTAGCAATACGGTACACAGAGTACCTCATCGGAACAAATCTGGAACAGTAACAATACGGTACACAGAGTACCTCATCGGAACAAATCCAAAACAGTAACAGTAACGGTAACAGTAACAATATCCGACACACAAAGTGCTGAATCGGTAACAGTAATGGTAACAGTAACAGTAGTCGGCACATAAGTGCCTGATCAGTAAGCCAGCAAAAACCCGTACTCTTTCATATCCTATGGCATGCCAACTATATCCGACTAGCCCGACTAGTTAATAGGGTATTTAATTCACTTTTCAGTTTTCAATTAATTTATATTTTAATTAATTAATTATTTTTTTTTCAATTCAATATAATTTCATTCACTTTTCACTAATAAATATTCAATTTCACAATAAACACATGTTCATAATTATTTCACCACATTTTCAAATCAAATCATTTCAATAAAAACACAATACCAATAATTCATACTTTAATTATTTACCATAGCATTCAATTAAAATACAACAATTATTAATTAAATTCACCCTTCAATTTCAATCAATATTCATTTTATTTTAAATAATTTAATCAATGCACCTACCATACATAATAAATAATAAATTCAATAATTAAATATTAAGTTCGGGTTATTGAAATACAAACCGTAATTTTTGAGCTAACTCTCGTTGACTTTCTCTTGTCCTTTCTTAGACGAGATTTCCGGTACTACATTGACTACGGAATTAATACAATTCATAATCATTAATACATTACTAATTTATATCTTGAGTTACAGAATTCTAAATTAAGATCCGCTAATTTTTCCTGAAACTAGACTCACAAATCTTCTTACCATAAAATTTTTAGAATTTTTGGTTTAGCCATTAAGTACAGTTTATTCTTTAAATTCACCCCTATTCTGCTATCTAACAGTTTCGATCCTTCTTCACTAAAAATTAATTATCTCAGAGTACAGAACTCGGATAATATTCCCATTGATTTCTTCTAAAAATAGACTCATTAGGGATTCTAGACATATAACTTTAAGCCTCTAATTATTTTTCTCCAATTTTTGGTGATTTTCCAAAGTCAGAACAGAGGAACCCGAATTCATTCTGACCTTGTCTCACAAAATTCATTATATCTCATAATTTACAATTCAATTGCTTATACCATTTCTTCTATAAGAAACTAGACTCAATAAGATTTAATTCCATATTTTATTCATCCTATAATTCAATTTATACAATTTTTGGTGATTTTTCAAACTTAAACTACTGCTGCTGTCCAAAATTGTCTTAGTGCAAAATGTTGATTTTCTACTTTTAATTTCATTTTAATCCTAACTAAATTCACTTACTTTTCTATCTTAATTCATATTTTATTTCTAGTCAATTTTTAACCAAACTTAGACATAATTATCTATTTTTCATCATAAAACCATAATTTTGAAATTCTTTCAATTTAGCCCCTAAAGCATAAAACTTATGAATCACTTTACAATTCAATCCTTATTTCATTTCTAACTTGAATTTCTATCAATTTAGCCCTTAATTCATCATTTTACTCAACATGAACATTATCTAGAAATCTAATAACTTTCAAAATATCAACTTAATTTCATCAAAATCTTGTTCCAAAACTTCTAAAACATCAAAATTAAGTAAAAAGGGCTAAATTGACTTACCAATTAAACTTTCAAACCTTGAAATCTAAAATTTCCCTTTTCTCCCTTTCTTTCTTTTCTTTCCTTCCTTGCTCTCTGTTTCGTTTCATTCTGTTTCTTTTCTTTTTTTTTCATTTCTTTTTCTTTTGTTTTACTTTATATATATATATAATATGTAAACTTAATAAATATCTAATTAATATCAAATATTTATTTATTTTATATTTGTATCCATTTATTATCCACACACTTGTCATAATTTAATATATTTATTACATAAAAATCTTATAATATAAATATTTAATTAATAAATATCTTTTATAAATAATAAATATCTATTAATAATTAAATATACATATTACAAATGTATGTATTCAATTTATTACATATGTATTTTATAATTACCACACATTTGTCACTATTTTAATTTAGTTCATAATATAATATAATATAATATTAATTAATAATTATAGCAATAATTTAATATTTAAATAAATATCTATTTATTATCAAATACTTGTATTACAAATGTGTATATTTTTATTTATACACTTATATCAAATCATTTTCATACACTTGCCTTTTTTTATTTATTTATCATATAATATCAATTTAATAATAATAAATACATTAATACTTACTTAAATAATAAGTAAATACATACATGTATTGCAAATGTATGTACATTATTTATCACACATGTATTTTATTTTTATCACACACTTGGCACTCACTTTGGTTTATTTGCTTATTTAATCCCCTCAATTTTCTTTATTCTATAATTAAACTTTCACACTTCATTCAATTTAATCATTTTATCCATTTATCCTTAATTAAGCTAAAATTTACTTCATTAAACTCTAATTAACCACTCCACTAACTTCATAAATATTTTTAATAATTATTTACTAATCCATTTTTTCAGAAACGGAGACCCGAAAATACATTTTTCTGATAACCTTAAAATTCGGGTCGTTACAGGGAAAATGTTGGGATTTTGAGAACTGTGAAGATGACTATGATCAAACTTGATTTCAGTCGTTCCATCCCCTTTGGATGTAATCTGACTTGAAGTTGACTGGATCGGTTGGCTATGCTCATGAAATTTTTCATAGTTAGTGATCCATTTCTTTGGGAGTAGTTTGATCAATTCCCTTTTTGGGATCTGTCTCGGAACATGAACACAATGAGGTTGGTCATTTGTGTTCACTGAGATGAGTAAAGAGTCATCTGTTCCATGCCTTGAGAGATTGAAGGCATGATCTTGTATCCTGTAGACAATTTGATAATGAAGGGTGGCAGAGATAGCTGAAGCAACCTGTGGTGCTCCTGCTATTTGAATTTGAACTTTCAAAGCTTTGGTGAGGTTGGGATCTACCAATGCCATTGTGAAATTTGGGAAAAGAGTGACCATTACGAGGCCAGAGTTTAATGTTGCTTCAATTGTAGCAATACATGCATTTTGGTATTCTAAATATCTAGAATCCAAAAGTGCAATTCTTGTGACTACTGGCTTTCCAGCTGTGCCATGGTAGTTTAAAGCAAGACGTATAGCTCCAAAATGGATGTGCATATATCCTGCACGTTTCCATTCTGCTGGAAATTCTGCTGGAATTTTGAGGGTAACAAACTGCTCTGGGGATGCTGAATATATGGGAAAACTATCAAATCGTGAGGATTGAACATATTCCTTGACTTGTTTAGCAGACCCTTTGATCAAAGTTCTGATGGATTTTACAAGAGAAAAAGCGGATTTTCTATAGGCGGAATAAGGATTTACAGTAGGAAGTTCTGTAAGTTGGACTTTATCTTCTTCACTTAGATATTTTATTTCATACAAAGAGGAAATCTTTTTTGCAGAGTGAGATTTCATAGGAAAATCTGGTAAAGAGATAGGTGTAGAAGAAGTAGAAGAACGTGTTAACATATTTTCTGCCATGGATGAAAAGTTTTTTCTCCAAATCTATCTATCCCTTAGATCACAACAAATGAGTTTTGTTGAACCTGGTGGCTCTGATACCAATACGGATATGGATAAACACAGGGATTGCAAGAAAAAAAAAGTTGCACAAGCACTTGTATGTGCTCTTCAACTTTGAGTCAATTATAACTTACGAAGTTCAATATCCAAGAAAAAAAAGTTGCACAAGCACTTGTATGTGCTCGTCAACTTTGAGTCAATTATAAGGATGAGGGTGAAAGAATTAAGGTGTTTCAAAGGTTTTTTTTGTTTAATATGAAAAAAAAAGAATGAGAGAAAAAAGAAAAAAAATCAAGAGAGATAGTAAAGAGGAAAAAAAAGAAAGAATAAAAGAAAATTTTGTATTTTTGTGTTGTGTTTATTGTTTTTGTAGTTATTTAATATATTAACGATAAAATATTTTTAACTTCACAAGTGAGATTAAAAAATCATCACGTGTTTTATTTGTTTATTTTTATATTTTTAAATAACATTAAAGAACATGTGAATTTTTTTTATGTTTAAGTTTATTTAAAATTTTTACATTAATAATTTATTTATGTGAATTGCATGGGGTTTGTTGGTGCCAATTACATGGGCCATCTAGGTATAGGATGGATAAATAGAGGATCAAGGTATTTTAAATGTGGTTTGGACCTTCATTTATTTATGTTAATTGAGAGGATTAGCTAATTACATGATCCCATCGAGTAATTTAGAAATTTAAGCAGCCAAATTTTAATTAGTTGGACCCTAACTCTGAATCAGTTAGGATGGAATCGGCTGGTTCCAAAGTGGAAGACAAAATGATTAGGACTGGATGGTGGATACGGTCGATGAGGACCGTGTTTGAAGAGCATATATATAAGGCATGAATGGAGACAAAATTTTTTGAATTTTGTTGATAAATTTTCTCCTCTCCATAGCATCGTCTTTTTCAATCATTTTGAAAAAAAAGGGGATGCAGACGAAGGAAGCTTTGCGTGTAGTAGCAGAAGTGTGAGTGTAAGGCTACTAATGGAGAATTGAGGAACTGGTAAGCTTCCTTATCTCCCTCTGTGTCTAGGAGCTGAAGAAAGAAGTAGATTAAGACTCTCAAAACTTTTGTATAATTTAAAGTTTTGGGTTTCTAAGAATTACCATCATTGGTTTAACCAAAATATGGTTGTCATGCTTAGTTGTCAAGATGAAGGAGGTTCTGGCATTTAACCACTCATGGAATGATGAATGCTCGTAGCTGATTTTGCATACTATGCATGGGTAGGACTGTATGGTAAATCGGTGTTTGCCATAGTAGTTCAATGTGCATGAAACAATTAGTATCTCATGTCTTAATAGGGAGCGTACTCTATGATAGTATGTAAAAGAAATGCGTATAACGTATAATATTAACGATGGGAATTATTGACTGGATTAGATGAAGTTAGGATGGGAATTAAAAAGGTTATCCTGTTAGATACAGCCACACAGCATTGCTATATGCAAACTGTGATGTATGAATCTCTGAGTCTTGTGAAGGAGACATTGCGGTGTTTTGAGCATCAATGTATAGGATGGAGAAATGGAGAAATGGGTGGAACAATAAGAGAAAAAGAAATTGAAATCCCATTATGATTTCGCCATCTAAGATTGCTGGGAGCAAACAGTGATGTGCGAAGCTCCGTGCCCTGTGGAAGGGACACTTCTGTGTTCAAACAACAAGGTAGATATAAGATATGATGATATTGATGGATATTAGGTCCCATAGAGCAACACCATGCTGATGGTCAACAGACTTTATGGGGCTACACCACGATAGCGGTAAGGTCCTTTACGACAATGCCTTAGAGGAAGTCTAAAGTGTAAGACCATACTTGGGCTATGGCAACTAGGGTAGTTTTTCGGGATGGTAAACACGGGGTAGTTTGTCAGGACGGTAAACATAAGGATATGTCGGGACGGTAAACACGGGGAAGTCTGCCAAGTCGATAAATATGGGGTTATACGGGAAAAGTTCGTATATTGGTATACCATAGAAATTTCGTCAATGATGTAGGCAAAGCGATTCAAAAAATGTCTCAAATCAACAAGGGTAAAAAAGAAAAGTGTGTAACACCCTCAACCCGACCTGATTTTCTGGGTTTGAATCTCAAGTGTTACTATATACAATACTTAACCAGATATCGAACAGTTGAAAAACATTCCTTTCTTATGACATTTTACTTTTAATTTAATTGAGACAATTGAGACCTGAGAACAAGGTATAGTATTAAAAATAAAATTTTAATCCAAACTTGTTACAACTCATTAGGGCGTAACCCTAAACTACATCACTTATCCATTATATGCATAGTATTCCACTTTGCTGCTATTTTGGCATACTCTTGGCCTTGTCCCTCCTGACAAATTCTCCTACAGTGCATAAGATTGGAAGAACACTAGTGCACTGGCTACCCTTCTAAACCACTTACTTCTATTTTAAGCGGATACAATCACAATTTCAGCATACACCTCCACACCAATTATCATATTCTTAACGTACTAATTTTTTCTTAACTGTTTAACTGAATATCCTTCTAGACATTTGATAAATCATAGGAACTTCTCAAAAAGAATATACCTTTAGAGCCCAATTCATACAGTTCATCTCCTAACACACATAATTTCTCCAGAACCGTTGTTCACAAATATTAATCATTAGCGGATACATACATATTTGGTGAATACTTCGCAGATCTAAACACCATAAAACTACTAATCAAATCATACCTTGATTTGATACCATACAAACTCTCACTGATAATGTACTACATAGATCATTCAGATGAATTTCACATCACTTTATTTTGAAACCCCAAATACTCAGGATAACGATAACTCAGATTCCATATGATTTAAAAAAAAAATACAACTCAGATATAGCAAGTTCTAGATAACTCATATTCAACTACCTAACTCAGACGAACTTGAATTGACAATTTTCTTATGTCTTTCGTAACCATGAATATGCTAATTTTCAAAGCTAGTAGATTACCATGGCAGATACCCTTTTTGACATATAGATACACACCTCTTTTTTGAATTTTCTTTATCTAATTCGAACAAATTAACCTTAGATGCTTCATAACCTTATCATAGAAGTATTTATCACAGAAAAATCAGAATTTACCCAAAACATACTAGAAGGGCGAATAAGTATACCTTACCAAACAGACTTAGCAGAGTACGCCACAAGGGCCAAACAGAATACTCTATAAATGTATCATACAGATTCACGTGTTTACTGTCCTGGCAGACTTTCATAGAAGGTGTCATAGGTGTCTCATTTGTAGACTTATACATAATTTCATGTATCATGATATGCCAATTCGATTTACACATTATTGAAGGCTACACCATGAACATATATGTATCTTACCATGGGTCTTAACCACATGGACTTATACACATTCATGTATTATGATTTGCCAATCCAGTCTTCAACTTACTGGAGGCCACACCATGAGTGTTATCATATCATACGATGCCATGGGTCTTAACTTCATAGTCTTACACTTAATTTCATATCATGATTTGCCAATTTGGTTAGCAATATAACTATCGTACTAGAGGCTTCACAAAGGAATATTCACTTAACATTTACTTTTCCAGATTTATTCGCATTCCAAACTGAAGTCATACTTTCTTTTTATCAAACTTTACCTATATTCTTACCCTTCGACATTTTTTTTCCAACAGAACTTTATAAATATCATCATTACCCATATCTACTATTTATTATACTCATACAATTACCGATTTTTATAGATACCATAATCATTTATATATATTCTTCTACTTGAACAGTTCACATATGAGAGTCTAGATAGAAACTCACTAGACACTTACCTACTATAGTTTAAAGCTCCAAACTCAACCGTTCTTTTCGAACCAACAACAACTACTTACAAAACATAAGATCACCAGTAAAACTCATTTACATACAAATTACTATCATCTTAATCACTAATAATCCTCATGCAAAACCTTATACTTTCAACTTACTGTTCAAACACCACATACAGGCTTACTCATTCAGAACTCAATATGCAAAGTTGTAATACTTACCCAATACTTACCCGGAGATGGAATAACCACTTATTAACTAATAACAATAGCTTCTAGCTTAACGAGGAAGAAATACAATTAGACTTACGAAGAAAAAAAAGAATAAAAAATTACTCTTGAAGGAATAAAAAGAACCTTTCTCAGAACTCTTCTCACATATAAATATGTCCCATCCTAGCTAGTGGAACTTAACAAGTGTCACACATTTCAGAATTTTCCTTCTTACTATTTTTCAGTTTCTGAGAGAAACATGAATGAGTACCCTGAATTTACAAATATCATACTAATCTAACCAGTTGGTTCCTAACCAGGTTACTTTCCAACCTAACTAGTACAGTACTTCAGACAAATAAGGTGTACTATACCTTTGGCGATAACTCATATCATATTTACCCTTTTTTTCTTAACACTATCTTTTTCTTTACATAACATAATATCTTGAAATAGAATCTTCACTCACTTATATGATGGTAACAATATGACCACACATATGCGCCAAAGTAAGCAATTGGGCGGATTATACTTCGCCAAACAAATTATTTTACTAGAATACGCCTCAATCTTAGAACTGTCAGAATTGGGATGTGATAAAGTGGCTCTTAGGATCGGAAGGTATACCTATTAAGTTCAGTCTGAGATCGACAAGGGAGGTATGGATCCACATAGTTGAAAGACTGTGGAATTAGGCTAAGCAGTAGGTTGACCCCCTAATAAATGTTAGGTTTGGGAGACCCTTTGGAGATTCTGGGAAGAAAGTGTTAGCCCAAGGTTGAATAACTGATGGAGTTTGCCAAAGCTAGTAAAAAGCAAGGGTCAGTCAGTACGCTGAAAGAAGGCGGTGGTCCTGATTGTTTATCCTAGTTTGGAGCCATATGACCAAGAGAACCCCTTCCTTCATGAAAAGATAAAAAGAGAAAGTATGGTAGAGAACACATTGTAAGCATTCTAATTCTGAAGAAAAGAGAATGTGGGGTGAAGAAGCATGTTCTGGAAGATATCTGCGTTTCGGTAGACACTAATAAACGTTGAGTATCTTTTATCTGGAGAAATAAATACAGGCATTAGGGATTCCGTCCACCAATAACTCCAGGTAATGAAGGCAGTGGTCTTTCTAACTGAGTTGGAAAATTCTTCCATAAAAACCAGGGAGTCGGCTTTAAGTCTAGTGCTTTATTTTTCTTAAGGGCTATGCTAATATGAAATTTATGTACAGATCTCACTAAGTTCTTTTGAACTTACTAAATTGTTGCTTGAATGCAGGATTAGGTTAAGGGACCGAGCTAGATTCCGTTAGGATAAGTGGTACATTGTAGTTGTTCACATATATAGTGGGGCATCCATAGAGGCCTTACCTCAGAGTTAAGTTAAAATGGTCTGTGTTAGGATGTAGATCCCAAGATTGTAAACAAATAATTGAATTAGGGTTGAGAGGATTACCCACCAGTTGTTTATGAGTTTTATATTATGTAAAATACCAAAATTTTAAATCATTAAAGTCTATAATTAAATCCAGTTAAGCCATTCAATTTAACATAGCAACTTTTATCCAGAACTGACATTTGGGTCAGGTGTAGGGTGTTATAGAGCACTTATCTTGTTTGTGTGAGACTTATTCTAGTGCAAATTTTTTTTAAGTAAGTTGTTCTTGATTCAGTTTGCAACTAAGCATTTCAGGAGGAAAATGTTAGTAGGAGAGTGATCAAGGTTGAGTATAGAAGTGAATTAGAAAATTAGTGAATGATTTGAACAACAATCACATCTTGCACAATAAACTTTATAGTTTTTTATTCTTTAGGCAATGCCCCGCAAATATAAGAAGTTTCCAAATTGCGTACTCAAACTTCCGTATCAATATCTTAGTTGTATATTGTTAGTTTGAAAGTCTGTTTGCAATAAAAGGTGCATCTACAGAGAAAATTCAATGGATTTTCAATTGGTTTTAGAGTTAAACACTTGACACACTAAGTGAAGATCATGTCATTGATTTTTTTAGATATGGAAGCTATATCAATATTGAGACCCCTTATGTTGGGTAACATGTATTATGCTTACTAGAAGGCAATGGTGAATATGTTCATCAAGTTGGTGTATGAGAAAGATTGACATTTAATCTTGACTACATAGGAACCTTCAACAATTGATGTTGATGTTGTGAAGGTATCAAAAGCAGAAGTTACTTTGACTAATCGAAGGTAAGCTAGCTAATGCAAACTCCAAAGACCTAAATAAGATTTTCAATGGATTTAACTCAAAAGAGTCTAAACATATCTCAAAGTGCACTACTGCCAAGGAAGGTTGGACCATTATCGAGACTACGCGTAAAGGAACTAATACTATTAAGTAGTCTAAGCTTCAGATGTTGAGAATAAAATTTAAGACCTTACGAATGCAAGACAAAGAGATGTTTTCTAAGTTTTATTTAAAAATGAGCACTTTAGGCACATTATTAGGAATTTTAGTTGCCTTTAGGACTTACAAGAAAACCATGAAAGTAAAGTGACGTTTGGTGATGGTAAGAATGAAATAATTGTTGGAAATAAGTTCTTAATGTTGAAGGATGCATTAGCTACAAAATGTTTTCCTTGTTAAGGGTTTGAAAGTCAGTCTAATTATTATCAATGAGTGTGTGGATGAAGAAATTGTAGAACAAGAATCAAACCTAATTACAATTGACTTTGCAATTTAACCACTACATAAGTTACATATGATTGATCAAGAAGTTGAGTTTGATGATGCTGATGATCTACAAAAGGAAGATGTGTCTAGACCTCAACCATCCTCAAGATTTAGAAAGTACTACTTACTAGATGATGTAATTAGTGATATAGATGGAGGAGTTAAGACCGAAGGTAAGTTTAGGCCTTACTATTGAGATATGGTTAGACTAGCATGCTTTACATCCTCTATAGAGCCCAAAAAGATTAGAAAAACCTTTAAAGATGTAAACTAGATCCATGCCATGCAAGAAAAGTTGAACTAGTTTGAAAGAAATATTGTGTGGCTGATAAGTGCATAAATGTCACACTCAATTTCCTTTAAACTTGGAAATTAAGAACATTTAAGGGTTAATTTGAAAAGAAACCATAAACTGGAGATCTCTACTGAAAACTAGAAAAATATAGTAATTAATTTTGGACATCGTTGAGAACCAGGTCTGGTTCGGTTGTATTAGAAATAGTCAGTCTCTTAGTGGGGGACACAATGATTAACAATGGGTGAATTTTACATGGTTGCCTATGCGAGAAGGGCTATAAATAGCTGAAAAAGTGACTTTCAAGAAAGGATTCATCTCAATTCTATTTCATTTTCTCTCATTCATTCAACTTCTTTACTTCGAAGATGGGATGATTACAGAAAGCTCTGCATGGATTAGAAATTAGGAGGTCTTAGTTAGAAAAATAGAGAATCCAACAAGCTTTTGCTAGGGGAATGGAAGCTCTGGTGTTCGGGGAAGCTAAGCAGGTGAGGAAAAAAGAGTATCAGGTGAGTTTCTGCACTCTAAGTATGTTTAAGAACATATAGGCATACGAGTGCCCGCTATTCCAGTTCAGTATGTATGAATTAATTGTGATTCCATGATATTTTATTTGTGAAATATATGTGATGCATGTTTATAATAGTGAAACATGTAAGGGAAACATCGCTGGGATTAGACAAAGTTAGGAAAGGAAAATGGGTGATTTTATTAGATACTGCCATACGGTGTTGCTGTGTGCACTTGTGATACATGAAGCTACAATTCACTCAGATGGGACAATGCGGTGTTTGAGCATCAAGGTTAAGAATGGTGAAATAGAGGAATGCATAGAGTGCAGTGGGAAAAATTAATAAGAAGGATCATGGCTATGCCATAAGTTCGATCGAAAACTATACGCCTAAAATGAGTAATACCATAACTGAAAGATATTATAGCATCATGATAAAAAGGAGTAAACCATAATTGAAAGACGTTATAGTATCATAAGTAAGCACGCCAGAACGATAAATAGGATTAAATCCTAGTTGAAAGATGCTATAACATCCTTTGTCAGTCCGCTGGGACAGTAAACATGGAGTTATATTGTGTAAGATCATAGCTCAAAGACATTGTGACATTGTAGACAGTCCGTAAGGACACTAAACATGGGATATTCTGCAGTGATAGTAAACATGAGGATTACAAGATGTAGGATCATAGCTCGACTATGAAAACCAATGAAATTTGCCAGGACATTAACATGAAACCTGACAAATAAGATAATAGCTCAACTATGGTATCTTGTGGGGCCTGCCGGGATAATAAACACGGGTTGTTAATCAAGACGGCAATAGTGAGACAATTTGAAACAAGGAAAAAGAGTTAGGAGAATAATGCAGGTGCTGACAAGCGGATTTTGAAGAATCCGTCAAACGGTGCAAATGAAATGAGAAAGTGAATAGTTCATTGGAACAGGGATCATTAGGCCAGTATGGCACGGGGGCAGAAATTCAACAAGGATCGCACATAAGATATGGCGTGCTGGTAATGTCTTATACATAAGCTAGGAAAAAAGTATTATCAGTGGTTTATAGTTAAGGATCTGCCAATATGAGCCACCAAAGAAGCGCTGGAGGAAGATTTGTAAGATAGAAGAAAACTTTGGAGGGTTAGTGGGGGATTCACCTTAACATAAGGCTCACAGAAGCTAAATTTATGGGGTGAAGATCAAATGCTGGTAATCCAAATTGATGACTTTGGGAAGAGGGGTTAGTTAGAACCTATCATACTTGAGAGGAAATAGAAAGAATAGACTGAGTGACAAATATGTCTTTCAAGACTAGTCCTTTTAAGGGGGAACTTTTGAAGGAGTACCAAGCAAATGGTTAGTTCTGTAGGGAACCAGTAAGTGAGAAAAATCGTCAATTCCGATGATAGAATGCAGGATACTGTAGGCCAAAGTGGCCCAGAACGGACGTATATGTTACACTCATAAGCATGGTATCTCGAATAAGACGAATTACAAGGAAGTAATTTGACCACTAAAAATCCCCAAATGGAACCCAGTTTGCCAGAGTGGACCCCAATAGCCATTTCAACATATGGGGCGTCGACAAGTCTTTCTAAATTATAGCAAGATGAGGAATCCACTATGGACTAAACAGATTTAGTATGATTGTCAAGAGGAAAACAAACCCTAGGACCCTTAGGAGGGTAAACTTAAGGGATTAGTTATTAAGAACATGTTGGGAATAAAAGTACACACTAGGGATAAATGGAATAAGAAATACAAGTAAAGGACAGTATGGAGTCTGTGAAAATGGCGGGACTCCCAATGAACTATCAAGACTGATCGTGGGTTGATAGGAATGCCCAGGCGTATCTCACTTAACAATTTATCTGTAAATGGATAGGATTGGAAATAAATCAGAGCCTGTTATGATGGGTAAGAGGCTTTACTCTCACAAGTAGGGAGTTATTTGTATTTAGTTTCTTTCTTTTTAAATCCCTAAAATATGGGGCTTAATTTCGAGTAATGTAGAGAGTCACTAAGTTCATCTGAACTTACTAAAGTATGGTATGCGTTTTGCAAGATTTGTAGAATAAGAGACTCGATGAGGAACCAAGCCAGACAGTGTTGCATCAAGGAGTACCTTCAGTAAAGTGACATGCGCATAAGAAAGGGGTACCTTTAGGAACTTTACAATAGGGGTAATTATATTGTATCTATGTATTTCCTTTAGAGTCTGAAGTTGGTACAACAAACTTTATTTAAAAAATTGTCTCTTATGTAAGTTTATTTTACAAATAGGTAGTATAATTTGATTTTAAAATGAGTTATAATCTTGTATATGAATCAGGTTTAGTTGTGACACCCCATACCCAGATTTGGGAAACGAGTCAGGTAAGAGTGTTACAATAAATTCCAATTTATTTGTGATAATTTTCCCTTTGAATTATGCTATTTAAGTCCTTAATTATGTTATTTTGAATTATATTTTATTTTTCATGGATAAGGTGAAAAGATTAGAGAAAAGTGAGCTTAAAGAATAATTTTTGTATGTTTTTTTAGATTGGACTTTCAACTTACATTAGTTTAGTATTTTGGCTATCTCTTGAGCTATAGAACTTTAACTTGAGCTAATAATATACTTTTAACACCCCGACATCCGACTCAATTGTCGAGTTCAAGCTACAGGATGTCACATTCGTTGTCGGAGCAACTACGATTATATATATACAATTGGGTGCCATTAAACATTCAAATATGAGTAACACATGTGTATATTATGATATGTAATCATTTACAGGTCTTATTCGAGCTTACGAAAGCTTTTAAGGTAACCTGAGGTTGAATTAGGAACATATTGCAAAGATTACAACATATCGGGTTGACGTTAAAACTTCGGGGGTTCTTCATTGAGATACAACTCACTAATTAAGTCTTGTCATGATGACCCAAGTCCAACGTCATGATGTGATCGTCTATTTTGAAAATGGTTAAAATAGCACCAACATGCATCACTTAAACATTCATTATTATCAACACCAATTTCTATTTCAACGAAAATGCCATTTCACACATACAATTTCCAACATTTTTCATCATTCACATGATTATTTGCAATTCATAACATTCAATTTCATATTTGATAATTATGCAACTTCAAAACATTACCAAATCAACATATACAATTGAGTAAGAACACAAGTATTTTATCTTCTCATATAAAGCATCTATTTTCCAAGTTTATCCATATAATCCAACTATTTTACCATTTTTAGTTCATCACTCTAAGTCCTAATCTGACTTAAGCATATAATAAACAAACTGAGTCAACCTAGGTACATGCCGTATAACGAACAAAAGAGACTTTACAAACATTGATGAGTCAAGGATTTCTGGTTGGATGCTGGAATCACTTCTCAGGACCTCGGAATGTACCTATACATGTGTACAGGAAAAACAAACCATATGTTGAGCAATAAAGCTCTATGGTATTTCCATGATTCATGTAAAAGTAATGCAAGTTTATATCAATTGCAGATATCCAATTCAAATACCATTACCAACCAATTCATATACAAATCATGCTAATACTCAATCCACAAAATAACATGTATAAACCACAAGATACCCCAATTACGTCAAATTTGTCAACTATATATATTACCTCAATTAGTAAGCTAGTTGTGTATAACAGAACAATATCATTAATGTTCACAAATTTATCCAATTTAACACATTCAATCAATTTCACATTTCATTTATGAATATAATCAATTCAATGTTATCTTTGCATATCGACCCTCAGGCTTGCTTAACCTGTTCGCATGGTCTTTTACATACTATCGATAATTATATATCGCATATATGTACCTGTAGTACAATTTCATAACATTAATTCATTTCAAGCATCGTTAAACCAATTAAGCAATTTATATCCTCTATTAACATAACTTGGGCTTAAACAGGTACATAGATCCTAACCAACACATCAATTTGACACCCAGTGCCTCATCAGAACGTCTGAAGTAAATAGATTGCGCCCAACGCTCATCGATATAACTGAAGTAAAGGTTGTGCCCGACACTCATTGGAACGTCTAAAGGAAAATGCGCCCAGCGCTCATCGACATATAGTTGAAGATTTGGAAAATCAAGTTTGAAAAATGCATCGGAAAATAAATTTAAGGAAAAAACTAGAGTTTTAAAAAACATTTCCAAAACAAGAACTTGGTTGTGATATCTAAAGTGATAAACACTTAATAAAAATTTTACCTTTTTGAGTAGTCTTCTCCGCTATCCTTAAGTTTACGTCTCTCGAGTGTAAGCTCATTTTGAATAAAAAAAAATTCAAAAAAATTGCTAGTGGGGTAATTTCACAATTTCTTTAAACTTTTAAAGCAAATTGTAAGTAAGAAAATATATCTAGAAATTTTTGAAATAATTTCTTCAAAGAATTTTCTCTCTATAACTTTCTCTTGAATTCAAGTATGTGTAAACAATGACCCAATGTTCTCTTTATATAAGGAGGGTTTAGAGAGTTCAAATATAATTAAACTTAATCACTTTAATATTAAATTAATATTAAAATAAGCAGTTCAATATTATATTAATAAAATACTTTTAAGATAAGTATTAAATTTAATTTAATATTAAATCTATTAAAACAATATTATTTTCAGAATAGTTAATCTGAAATCAAATTTTCTAGTAAAGTTCTAGTAGGAGTGTACCTCTATCGTAGCTACTAGCACCCCGAGTTGGTTTGATTTTTGTCGGTTCGGTCCAATCCAGTGATGACCTGACTGTTCCGATCCAACCATTGGTTGGACCACCAGCCCCGTTCAACTAGCTATTGGGTCTTAGTCTCAGTTTTGGTCATTCGGATCCAATTTACGATCTTAAGTTTGATTTTCAAGTTCAATTACCCACTAGGCCAAATGTCTATCTTGAAAATTAATTTCTAAAAATATCATATTAATTTTAATTAATTTGATTAATTTAATTTTACTTTATCAAAATTAAATTTCCCAAAAAATCATTTAGATTTTCCAAGTTAGTTTTTCAAGAAAATTCTTTTATCAAATTCTCTAGTTGAACAATTCTTACGACCGCCTAATTTAATTTCACATTGAATAAATTTACTCAATTAAATTATTTCTAAATTTGTAGAATTTATTTCTAATTCAAATGTAGTCCGATTGAGATTTTGTTGAGCTAGCAGAAGGATCAATCAGACATATACAATTAGGCTTTAGTAATTGCAATTATGTCCAAAAGTATCTTTCCGATAATTCACAATTACTTAATCATGGAGTCAGTCTACAAGAAGTACCATGATTGAAAAATCTTTATTATATACACTTTACGAAAGCAATTCATCCAACTTCTTTGTCCAATAACATCGTTATGTGTATGTTACCCTCATATGGTATCCTTAATTCCTTTGAGTTAAATTCGTTCACTCAATAAAATCCTATTTTAGCTCATTGTCACCATTGCGTCTTCTTAATGACTAATATAATCACTGTCAACAAATGACTGTGATAAATTGCTCGTTCGAGAACAAACAACCTGTGGCCACGTTCCATATTTATCAATTCATACAATGCCAATGAGAGGATATCGTTAATTCTTTAATTGAGCTATGAAATCCACTGTTGCTAGTAAAGTCATGCCATACACCAGTCATGTACCCAACATACCGACTATCGGCTCGATCATCTTTAGAGCATAAGCCTCCATTTATATTAAAGCAGGTAAACTATTCATACCCAAATGAGTACTCTGAGAATCATACCCAAGGGAGGCGAGTACTAAATTAACTTTAACCTAAATGAAAATAGATCTAATTATTACTTTAAATAAATTATATTCCGAAGAATATAAAAATAAAGGAGTTAGATTTTATAAGAAAATAAATAAATAAAATGTAAAAAAGTAAACTTCGAAAAACTAAAATCTAAACTCAACCAAATCTAGGTATAGGCGATTAGCTTGCTTCTGTGGTCATAACTAATTCCTATTTCGGGTTTCTACTTCAATCAGCAAGTTGTTTTCCCAGCAGGATCTCTCGATCTTCCACTAAACTAATGAGTCGACAAGAACTATTCATCTTTCAACCTCACGTCTAGACTGGTTCGAGGGTAAGAGGTTCACGAATAGGCCATACGAATTTTGGGTTAATTCCCACCTAAATGACTTTCTAAGGTCGTCAAGCCTAGAGTTTAAGTTCTTCCTTTCCCAAACAGTTGATCTATTGAGAAAACCATGCATAACAATTAATTAATCACACATCTTGTAACACCCCTTAATCCCGAATCGTAGCCGAAACAAGGTTACGAGGCATTACCGGACATATCAGACAACTTACAAATAATTCACAAATAAAATAACATCCATAGTATAATTTAATAACTAAGTCCCTATAATAAACTCTCGAAATCTAAAACATGTATTAAAAGTGAAATGGGACTCGTTCAAGTACTCCAAAATTTTTATATATATATAAATTTTGACAGCATTTCTGCTTATTTTTACATAAAACCCCCTGCAATTAAAACCATATCCATTTCAAACATAACCAATTCAACCAACTCATTTCACATACTCATTTTCTATTCTAAATACCTTCTAATCAAACTCAACCAATATAATATCAATTTGAATTTATCAATGTCCTAATTAAATTGAAATGGATAAACTTCTTTCATTATAATTCTTAGACTTGTAATAATAACATTTTTAACCATTTATATTCAAAACATAATAACCTTTATATACATCCTATGTACATGCCACATTACCAAAAGAAAATATGCATCACCAAAAGTTTGCTGAAGTCTGGTCTGGCTTTGGATGCTGGTTCAGTACTTGACTTCTACAACCTGCGCACGAAAACAACCGTACGCTAAGTATGCATATACTTAGTGGTATCACTATAATTCAATTTATTAAATACATTAAATCACACACATACTTTTACATTACAATTATCATCACTTAATGGACAATTCAATCTTTTTATGTTATCATTTGATTATATATATATACTTATTTCTTTATTTCAATTCTCACTTTTCACATATGCCATATCATTCAAATTTAGTTTTATCAGTAAATTTATTTCATTTGTCCCTATTAACTTGACTCAGACTCGGCGGATACACGGATTCCAACCAACACACCAGTACAACACATTGCGCCTTAACGGTACACAGTACCTAAACAGTAATCAGTAAGGGTAGCAGTAACAATAACAGTAACAGTATTCAACACACAAAGTGCTAAATCTGTACCAATAACGGTAACAGTATTCGACACACAAAGTGTCGAATCGGTAACAGTAACGGTAGTCGGCACATAAGTGCCTGATCAGTAAGCCAGCAAAAACCCGTACTCTTTCATATCCTATGGCATGCCAACTATATCCGACTAGCTCGACTAGTTAATAGGGTATTTAAGTCACTTTTCAGTACAATTTCCATCTCAGTTCAGTATCAAATATAATTCCTTATTTCAATCAGTTTCTCCGTATTGCAGCAATTCATTACTTCAGTAATTTCACAGTTCAATGCAGTACATATAACAATATTCAGTACTCAAAATAATATTCAGTATTCTATAATTCAGTTCAGAATCAGTCTCAATTTCAGTACCCAATCATAAATTTATCATTTTACTAAACACTTATCACACATAATTAGTAAATTAAACACATAATAATGATAAAGTTTGAATTATAGTGATACAAACCAGAAGAATTATAGTGATACAAACTAGAATTCTCTTCGGATTTAATCCTCAATGATCTTTTCTTTTCCTTTTTGGGTCAATTCTTCAGGCTCGATATTAGCTACGAACAATTAACATGATTTCACAATTATTAACACAACACAATTTAATTGCTGAAATTTTTGTCTAACTTTTACTTTAATTCCAATTTAATCTTAACTAAACCTATATATATATTTCTTTCTCAATTCATACCTTTCTGCTACTCAATTTCTTGCCAAACTCACATTTAACTATCTAATTTTTATCATATTTTCATAATTTCGAATTTATTTCAATTTAATTCCTAAAACTCAAAATTATAACTTAGTTTACAATTCAATCCTTTATTCAATTCCAATCAAAATTTCTATCAAATAAACCCCCAATTCCATCATTTGTTCAACATAAACCCTACTAAAAAATCTATTAACTTTCAAAATTTCAACTTAAATCCAAGAGTAGTTCACTCTAGAATTCCAAAAACATCAAATTTATAAGAAAAGGACTGGATTAAACTTGCCAATTAAACTTTAAGCTTTAAAACCTAAATTTTCCCTTTCTTCTTTCTTTCTTTTTTCTTTCCTACTCTGTTTCGAAATAGCCTCTGTTACTTTTAGCTTTGTTTCTTTTTATTTCATTTATTTTATTTTATATTTAAGTTAATTAATAATTATAAATATCTATTTTAATAACAAATATAATTAATACATTTGTACCATATCATAACCTTACATTTGTCTTAATCTAACTAATTTATTAAATAAAAAAAATCTTATAATATAATAATTTAATTAATAAATATCTTTTACTTAAAATTTAAGAAAATATATATACAATTATATTACAAATGTACAAATACATATATTACACATGTATTTTTATCATATCCATACAATTGGCATATTTTGATTTATTTAATAATATAATATCACTATAATTTAATTATCATAAATTCATATAATATAAATTGTATTTAAATATCATTAATTATATAATTAAAACAAATAAAATCTTAGATTTTATTCCCTTTATGCCGCCTCAACTATGTTAAATGGCTTAATTGCCATTTTAGACTTTCACTCTTTATTTAATTTTAATTGCCATTTTAGACTTCCTTTTAATCTATAATTGGACTTTCACTCTTTATTCAATTTGATCCTTTTTCCTAATTACTTTAAATTAAGCTAAATTCACTAAATAAAAATCTAATTAAACACACTATTAGACTCATAATTACTCCTAATAATTATTTACTAATACGGAGGCCCGATAACACACTTTTTCGGTACCTACGTATTTTGGGTCGTTACACATCTAATCATTAATCTCCCATAAGAGGATTAGTTTCTCATGGAATCCACAAACACAAAAAACTTGTTAAATAGAATAAACATAAAGAATAACCCAAGAATAAGTTTTAAGAGAATCTTGATTATATTGATTGATGAAAGCGCAGAATGCACAGATAGTTGGTCAAATCTACAAATCTGATTCTCCATTGAACACGAACAAAACAAATGAGAATAAATATAAAGCCTAAAGAAATTGAAAACTAGATTACAAGGAAAATTCCAAATTCTGAAAACTCCCCATAAACAGGTGTTTAAAGTTTCTATTTATAGAGTTAGGGTTGATTGCCATCCTCAACCCTAGGTTGGCTGACGTTTTTACGTAAAAATACATTTTGCGAACCACAACGTCCTCAGCTCGTAATTCTTTTCTGTACAGGGCCGGTGTCGCGACATCTAGTGCCTGATGCCGTGACATCGATGATAGTTTGCTTGGCTCATGTTCAGCTTCAGGGGTGTGTTGCGACATCCATTGGCTGTGTCATGACACCGAAGGCAGTCTTGGAATATTGGTACTCTATCCTTAATGTTGCGACATTGGACTCCTGTGTTGCAACATGGCAACCAGCCTCAAGTTCCTATGCCTTTGAATAGTATTCTGCAAACTTACTAAGAACGTTAGCCCACCTTTAGGCCTGATTCGGTCTTTAAGGTCATAAAATGACTTGATTTACACTTTGTATTGAATTAAAGCTAAAATAGAAAAACTAACTAAAATATAATAGAAATGCTCTTATTCAAGCTTCTTAAGTATGAAAACTAGTTTACTCTGCTACATCGAATTATGGTAGATCAGTATGTTGTTTTAGTCCAAATGCTTCCCCCCGATATGACATTAAACCGCATCTTTCTATTTTTATCCAAATCAGTATAGAATTACTACAATTGTATCACACTCTTGGCTCCGTTTCCAATTAGTCTTCGTAATATCCTTTTGAGTCTCTCCCAATTCTGCTCTAAAGTTTCTGCATTCCGTTGTTTGATTTTGAACAATCCTTCATATGCAGCAAGCACATTAGTCATAGGAATATTCCACTTCAAAAAAAATTAGAGAAATTCTTCTCATGAAGTAATAGTATCTGAAGGTAACATATCAAACCACTCCCTAGCTTTTCCTTTGAAAGCAAACAGTATCAACAACAACCAAATTATATCCTTTAAAACTCCCGTATAGTTGACAGTGCTACAACCATGTTCGAATCTTTGAAGAAAGCCTATAGGATATTCTCCCTCATTTTCACAAAATTGAAGATTCAATTTAACCCATGATATCAATGACAAATTAATCTCAAAGTGGGGTACACCAATATCTAGTGTCATTATACTAGGCCATAACCAATTACGGCTGTACAACATGGTGTCTAAGAAAGAGGTCATTACTAATAAACTGTAGGTATTTTACTCCGTAAGAAAGCTTAAAATTCTTACAATAAATAATAGAATAAATTAAATAGACAAATCAAATTGTCCATTTAACCAATATAATTAATGTTAAATGTCATATCTATAACTCAAGCTTTGGTCACTTATCTTCTTAAAGGCATGCAATAAAACTAAAATTATTTAATCTAGCATTGGTTCCTCCACAATGACGCCAACAACTTGACTTCCTTTCACCATCCTTGCGGACCATGAGAGAAATCAACACTAAAAATGATAAAAAATAATTAACAACTATGTGCGGTTCTGCAAGTGTGGCAGATCAATTTTAATATTTGTAGAGTTCATAGAACATTAGAGTATTCCAAGGACCTAACTCAAAGGAGTTGGCGATTAAGTGAATTCTAGTGACAAACATGTAACTAAAGAATTTAAATAATTACTTGTTATACACTATAGTACAACAATCCATAAATGAAGTTGATTAAAACTAATAATTACCTAAAACAGAAAAGGACAAAATTATAAAGAAGGCAAACTACACAACTATCAAAAACTAGTAAATACAATAATAGAAAGTGGTTGGTTGACTTCCATATGGTTGATTGACTTTCGAATTAGGGACCTAAATTACTATTACTCTTAAATTGGCTCCATTTTACCTCTCGGCCTCAAATTTACCAAGTTAGACAAGTTAGTCTGGTTTATCTCTCGACCTTACCAACTAACTCAGGACTTATCAAACTAGTACCCAATAAGATCTCCTTTCGGTCTCACTTATCTAGATTTTCCCTTAGGGGCGTCAATATTAAGTTTCTAACTCTATTTGATGTAGTCCAATTTTGCAATTAGTTTTTGAGTCCAAAAAGCAATTACCCAACATTTGCAGCAACCAACCCCCTTAAGATTTAGTTCATCATGATAAAAATTAAGCTAATAAACATAAAACAAGAAAACATAGCAGTCATTAACATCAAAATTAACAAGAAAATAAAAGTTGGAATTTTTAACTTGGAAAACTTAAAGGAAAAGTAAAGATGAGCATTCAACAGTAAAATGATGAACAAGAAACATTAACGTTTAAGTTTTTAATATATTAAACTAAAGGAAACTAAAATAACATTAAGCAAAAGAGTAAAATGTCATTACAAGTAAAATAGAAGTACTAAAAGTGCAAATAGACCTTTGCTACAGTAGTAACTAACTCAAGAAATGATAAGAATAAAAAGAAAATGCAGGAAAATTAACACTACAATTATGGAAGAAGATGAAAAATGTAAAACCCTAAAGTGAGAAGAGAAAACCTAAGTAAACTAAGAGAAAACTATCCTAAGTCTAGTTTCTAAAGTGGCTCTCTCCCTCTACAAAATATTTTGGCCCTTTTAGCAGATAGCAGACCTAAAATTGTTGACCAATTTGCCCCTGAGCGTGTGCCTTTGATTGGGGGACATGTTGGATAAGGACTACCCTTCTGGTCATTTTTTGTCTCTCTTCGACAGTGATATCGCGATACTTAGAGCTTAATGTCGCGATATCACCTCCAGTCTTGAAATGGGGGAGTCCTTAGGAGTTGGGTATCGCGATACCTATAGCTAGTGTCGCAATACCACTTAGAAAGGCCTTGATTTTCTACAACTTAGCACTACTTGGGGTATCACGAATCTAAGGCTTCGATATCGCAATACCCTTCCTTCTATGCGATATTTTCACTCACGTTCATGCCTCTGATGATTCACTATAAATTTAAATTGCTCGGTGGTGCAATTGGTCATTTCGAGTATTAAAAGCGATGAAAAGCACATCAATTCACTTATTAAGGCTACTAATGAAAATTATGTAAAACATAACAAAAACACCTAATTGTTCAGAAACAAGCTCGTTAAGTGTAATGGGGAGCCTAATTTGACATACCAAATTATAACAAATCACTATGAGAGCTGAAATGAATTCAATAAAATCCAATTTAATGTTAGAACTTGTAGACTTACTGGAATGGATAAAATCCATAAGGTGTAAGTGAATCTACAAGAGGAAAGAAATGCAGTGAATTTACAAGAGGAAAAAAATGCGAAAGGGTACATTGAAACCTATAAGGCCAGACTTGTACCAAAATGCTACACATAGAAACAAAGTATCCATTATGAGGAAACCTTATTTCTAGTAGTCATGTTCAAGTCAATCCACATTTTGTTATCCATCATGACGACTCTTGATTATAAGATCTGAAAAATGAATTCAAGATAATGTTTTTGAATGACTATCTTGAAGAAAACATCTATCTGAGGCAACCCACCAGTTATGTAGCTATAAGAAATAAGCATAAAGTTTTCAAATTACTACTGTCCATATTTGGGATTAAGCAGACATCCTACTCATGGAATTAAAGATTTGATCAAGCAATAAAAACTTTTAGATTTGAGCAAAACATTGATGAACCTTGTATTTATAAATGTATTGCGGATGGAAAGGTAGTTTTTCTAGTTCTTTATGTCGATGACATACTACTCATTGGGAATAATGTAGGGACATTATCGATAAAATTATGATTAACCTAACATTTTTGCATGAAAGATTTGGATGAGATGTTCTAGGAATTCAAATCTTTAGAGATTGAAAAGAACAAAGTGATAGCTTTATGGCAAGCTTTATATATAGATAAGATATTGGAACGTTTTACGATAGCTGAATCAAAGAAGGGAACACAATCTTTTGTTTTGGGCTTTCATCTTTCTTTAGAGGGTTGTCTTAAGATAGTAAAAGAAAAAGAGAATATAAGAAATGTTTCTTATGCTTCAGCAGTTGGAAGTCTCGTGTATGCTGTGTTATGCATACGTCTAAATATACGTTATGCAGTAGCGATGGTAAGTCAATATTAGGTAAATCCCGGTTCAAGACATTGACAAGTAGTTAAATATATACTTAAGTATTTGTTGAGAATGAGGGATTATATGCTTGTATACTTTGAAGGAGATTTAACTCTCATTGGATATACGAACTTTAACTTTCAAACTTGTTGAGATTCAAGGAAATTGACATTGGGTTGTGTCTTTGTTCTAGGTGGCGGGTCTATAGTTTGGAGAAGTGTTAAGAAAAGTTGTACTGCTAACTCCATTATAGAGGCTGTATATGTGGTTACTTCTAAGGAAACAAAAGTAGTAGTTTGGCTTCGGAAGTTCCTAACCGATCTCAAAGTCATTCTTGGTATGGAAAAAGCTATAACATTGTGCTAGGATAATAGTGTGATAATAGCTAATACTAAGGAAAAAGAAATCATAAAAAGGCAAAACACAATGATAAAAAATATCTAATTATTTAAAAGGTGATGGCTAACGAAATAATGGATATAGTCAAAATCACATTTGAGGAAAACATTGCGAATCCATTTACCAAGTTTTTGGCAGCTAGGAGTTATGAGAAGCATGTAGAAGGTATGAGAATACCAAATATGACTCATATACTTCACTAGGGATAGTGGAAGATTGTTAGGATCTAGTGCCCTAAATGTAGTTTATTCGTCATTTATACTTGTAATTTTTTAAACAAATTGTTTTGAAAAAAATTTCATTATACACATTAATATCGTTTGTATTTGTCCTCAATGGTTTTTACACGCAAAGAAAAATGTAAATTGGCTCAATGATTACCTAATACTAAGTTGCATTACGTAGTCAAATTATAATGCGAGGAAAAACTTGTATTAGTAGACAATCTAAAAGGTCCATAGTTTGATGAATTGAAATTGAACAAATCGATTAAATGACTATTATGTCATCTACAAATCCAAATGCAAAGATTAGATACAACGAGATTAAAAACTAGAGATTAGAGTTAACAAGATCAAGCAATTAGGGTATTTGATATTTTTTTCTTTCCTAAAAAAATTTTAGAAAGTTTCACTCTAAAAAATTTGGGTATTTAATATTAGGTGCTTGGTTGTATTGCTTGAAATTCTTTGAGTGCTTTTCATCAATCAATAAAAAAATCCCAATTTTTTAGAGTGAAATGTTCTGCAATTTTTTTAGGAAAGAAAAACAAATACTGAATACCTGAATTGCTTAATCTTGTTAACTTTAATATTTTACTTTCAATCCCATTGTAAATCTACTTCCAATTTTTTTCTTCAAAAATATTAAATTTGAAAGTAAGAGATTTTTTTGAATTTTTTCAACCTAAAACTTGTAGAGTAAACTACACCCATGGTCATTTTACCATAATGTTTGTCTTATTGTGGTCACTCTAATTTTTTTCTCAGTTTAGTCACTCCAATTAAGATAATTGTTTGAATTAGTCACTTCCATTAAAAATTCTGTTAATCACTAACGGAAAACCCTAACCTTCCTTTTTGTGTCACCAATACCATCGTTAAGCTCTAGCACCATCGTTTGGTTATCATTTTCTCTCCTCTCATTTTCCAAGCTTAGCCTAAAGTAACTTTTTCAGTGGCGATCTCTTTTGATATCTCTTAATTAACACTACTTTTGCCATCCCATTCTTTCCCCCCAATGGTAAAACCGAAGTCTTGAATCATCATCAAGCATTTGGCTTTCTTCGACCTCCCAACCAAATACCTTCGATATGCTCTCTCTGCCTTTCCCATTCCATCCTTTACGTCAACACCTAAGGTAACTCCCTCCTTTTGCCCTTTATAAACCCTAACTAGACCCCAATTGAATCCCTCTCTTCCCTTTCTCGGAACGTTTCTCTTCTCTGTACAATTTTCGTTTTCTTTATTGAATCGATTTTTATTTTTGACCAAAATGATGTCGTTTTGGTACTTTTTGATGGGTTATTGTTTCTAATGGATCCATTCTTGATTGAACCAATTAAAAAAATTAGATGGTTTAAAAGGATTCATAGTAATCGCTCAGGTATTTCAAGGAATCCATTCTCAAAGCACTGATTCAGTCAGTTGTTCATTGAAAGGGCAATGGGTTTTGGATAAATTCGAAGGGTTTAAGATAAATGGAGTGAAAAGGAATGAGTTAGAGTGGAACCAATGGTTTTCATTCCTTGCCGATGGTGAGTGTGATTGGAGAATGTAATCGAAGGTCAAACGACAATGTTGAAGCTTAGGTGGCGATGGCATTGACGACACAAAGGGGAGGTTAGGGTTTTCAGTTGTGAGAAGATTGTTGATAACCCTAATCTATTAGTGATTAACATAATTTTTAACAACAGTAACTAATTCACATAATTATTTTAACTAGAGTGACTAAATTGAGAAAAAAATTTAGAGGGACTAATATAGGACAAACCTAATTATAGAGTGATTATGGGTGTAGTTTATCCAAACTTGTATTACATGGTTAGGGGCGAAGGTAGAATTTTTTTTAGAGGGGTTTAATTTTTACGATAGTAAAATTATAATTTCACCATTTGAATAGCCTATATATTTATAAATTTTAAAGTATTAAATCAAATTTTTATTATTTTAGGGAGGGCCAAAGCATAATTTTATCTTTACTAATTTAATTTTTTTAATAAATTAAATAACTTAAATTAATATATTTTTTTATTTTAGGGCCGCCAGAACCTTTATTAATCTCCTGGCTACTCCCTATACATGATATAAGAAAAAAAAAAGAAAGTTAAAAACAATTTAATTCTCATTAGAAAGCAAAAAATAAAAAGTGCAAGAGAGAGAGTTAGAGAAAAAAAAGGCGTACATTACGTAATAATTCAATTAATTGAGTCTAACTATTAGGTCATTGAAACTAAAAAAAACCTAATTTTTTTTTTCCAAATTATAACTATACTACTTATATTATTTTTATCAATTTAATTCTTATACTTTATTTTTGTGATCAATTTAGCTTTTGTACTGATTTTGTAATCCCATTATCCAACTTAAATTCTATTAAAAAATTTAAACCAACCAATGGCTATATATGTAAAAAAAACTTCCACTTAACATTTTCAAAGATTTAACAAAACTAAAGAAAAATAATTAAAAAAAACCTCAAAAAAACTTAATGCTCACACAATCATAAAAAACCTAAAAAAATCATAATTCATTTTTAAAAATTATAAAAAATATAATTATGCAAAACTTCAAAAAAATTAAAAATTTTGTGTTTGGAATTTTAGGTTGTTTTTAAAAAAATTAAAATTTAATGAAACTTTTTAAGAATTTTATGGTATTTTTTATTAAAATAAATTCAAAGTTGCTTAAAAAATAATAAAAAAAATCATAAAAAGCAAAAGAATTAGAAAAAAAACCCGTAAAATTCTTAAAAGTTTTGAGTAAACTTCTAAAATTTTCTAAAAAGCTTAAATTCTAAACAAATGAATTTTTTAAATTTTATGAAATTTAATATTTTTAAAGTTTCACATACTTATAATTTTTAAAAGTATATATATTTTTTGAAATTTGTAAATAATTTTTTTTAGTTTTTTATAAGTTTTAAGATTTTTATGGGATTTTTAATAAATTTTTAAATAACTCTTCACTCTTTTTGACTTGTGGTAGCGTGTAATTAATTGATTTAAATTTTTGTTAACGGAAAATCAAATTGGGGTAATGAGCTATAAAGAAAAAGAAGGGGCCAAAGTACGGGTAGCAAAGTAATAGTTTAGCTATAGCACAGCGGCTAAATAATTATTAAGCAAAAGAAAAATAAAAAGAGCTTTTGGTTTATGTTTGCTTTACCTGGTTTGATGAACCATCAATTTACTGCCAAAGCTAACGCGAAGCCCTCGTCGAACCTCCGGCTATCTTCATTTTCTTTTTCATTTGAAGGCGAAAAGTTTTCTGGGCGATAAGTTTTTCGCCCGAATATTCGTCTAATTATTGGCAACTTCTCTTCTAGGTTTGCCTTGTTTTAGTATGTTTTAATTCATTTATTCTAATCTCGATTTACGGTTTATTTTTCTCTCTTCAAATTTCTTGTTTTTCTCAGTAAACTTATAAACTTGCGATTTTTTTTTCCCCTCAAGTTTCTCAGCAGCCAAACAGAGATTGCCTACAATTTTTAGTAATAATTATTAAATTTATTAGTCCAATTTGTGTGGTGTAGTCAACGCAGCATGGAGAGTAAGCTCTCAAATTTTAATTTTCTCTTTTTTGGGTTCAGGTGTTTCTTTTTCTTTTTGGTATGAGATGATCGTTGAATAACGATGAGGAAGAAAACAAGAACAGTAGGAAAGTATGAGGTTGGACGAACAATTGGGCAAGGAACATTCGCCAAAGTTAAGTTTGCGCGGAATTCAGTCAGTGGAGAGAGCGTGGCCTTGAAAGTTTTGCCCAAAGCCACCATTCTTAAGCATAGAATGGTTGATCAGGTGTTTATTTAATTCTTTTTTTTTAAGAAAAAACAAAGACAGACCCTGTAACGGCCTTTGACTTTAGAATTTGTAGTTCTTATTCAATGCTAAGTAGTTGCAAATCATTATTCTCTTATCTTGTTCAAAGTTACTGAATTCACTGTTTAAAAAAAGCTCTATTAATGCCTCTGCCTTTTGATTGTTTGGTTGAAAAATCATGTGTGGCCTATTTTGCGTGCTCTGCTTGAATTATGGTTGGTATTTGGTAAGATTATTGCTGGTATTATAAGTTATCCTTGAGAAAGCTCTGTTGTGTAGAATTAAAGTAGCAAGTTCACCACAAAGTCTAATGGAAAATTCTCTGAAGTGAATGGTGATTATAATGATTTTCAAGTCAGCATGAGCCCTCTGATTCTTGGATGTTAACTGCGTGAGGAAGTAATTTATGTTGAAGTTTCACTTAATGGTACTTCCACATTGGAAGAGCATAATTTGCTGCAACTTATAGAATGGGTATTTGAAGTCCTCTATTCTTGATTACAAAAATATCTTTATATTCATGCAGTTTATAATTTTCCGTATCCAGAGAAATACCTTGCTTTCTTCCAATTGCTTTTTTTTTATAATGTCTTCTACTCTAGTGTCTGTGTCCTTGCCATTTCTCAATGTACTTTCTTTTTGGTCCCTTGGACCTGTTCAAAGGACACTGTTTTAACACAAGATTGTTAATGAAATTCTTTAGCTGGGGAGGATGCTAGTTGAGGGACAATCTTAGCATCTATTTTTGTGTTGGTTTTTGAATTTTTTTGGTGAAAAACTAGATCACATCACTTGTCTGAAATCAAGTAACTAAAGATTTCTGGAGACCATCTTTTCCTTTTAAAATTTGATAGTCTAATATAAATCCAACATCATATTGTTATACACTGCAAGTGTTTAGGACTAGAGAAACCTGCTGCATGCTGCATATCTGGGGGTACATGTATAGTTGAATTCATACTTCCTTGGTCTTTCAAATCTAATCCTAAGGATTTTTAACCCTTTAGCAGCAAAATATTTGAGAGCTACTAGAGCTGTGAAATTGTCCTAACTTTTTGCTTACTACCTTGATTTATGAATATCTTCGTCTATGGTTACTATGGTAATTAGTTGACTAACCCTTCCTCGGGCTGTTTTCTTTTTCCCATTGGCTTCAGATTAAAAGAGAGATATCGATAATGAAGATTGTTAGACATCCTAACATAGTTAGGTTGCATGAGGTATGTTTATACATTCCATTATGTACATCATCCATTGATATTCCTGTTTAAATTGTTGAAAGTTACCTTGTATTGTTTTCTAGGTTCTGGCAAGTAGGACAAAAATATATATTATTCTTGAGTTTATAAGTGGAGGAGAACTCTTTGATAAAATTGTAAGGCATCTCCTGTCTCTCAAGTATTTGCATATTTTTTATTTGAACTTTTTCTCCATAATAATTTATTTTTGCCTTTTCTCTTTTTTTTGTTTGGTTTTCCCCCTAAGAAAAACATTTATCTCCTTTAACTCTTTCTTTAGGTTCACTGTGGAAGACTTCCTGAGAATGAATGTAGGCGATACTTTCAACAGCTTATTGACGCTGTTGCTCATTGTCACAGTAAGGGTGTATACCACAGAGACCTAAAGGTGCTATGTTTTGATTCAACATCTTTGAACAGCACTGATTTCATGATTCCATCTTTAATCCTGACTAACTTCTTCTTTTCCTCTATAATTTTGTAGCCTGAAAATCTTCTTCTTGACTCCTATGGAGATTTGAAGGTTTCTGACTTTGGGCTGAGTGCATTGCTACAGCAAGTGAGTATATTGACTTCTAGTTAGGTATTAAACAGCAGAGAGCTTTTACTTATAATTATTCCTTTTCTCTCTCTGCACATGAGCAGGGGGTCGGACTTCTCCACACGACATGTGGAACCCCGAATTATGTTGCACCTGAGGTACATTCCTTCAACCAACTTGAAGATCATGCAGCAAGTTTGTCTTATATTCTACCATGCTTTGCAACTGTTTTGAATTCCAAAACATAGGTCTTAATTGTTGTCTACTCCGGCCTCTTACATTCTGAACTACTGGGCATTGGAAATTGCTTACATTGATTTTATCCTCTACAATGGGTTTTTCTAAGTCAATGCCACTAAATAATGTCACAAATTATGAATTAAATGCCAACACAATTGCCAATAGTCTTGTCATGCAGAAGACAAGTAGAAGCCAATTTACCCAAGTCATATATGTCTCCTCAGATTTAATCCTGAAAGTCCTCTTACATGTGCGTCTGCAACTGTTTTAGCAACTGATCATCTACTTTGTTGCTTTTTTTTTCTCTATCAAATACCCATCCATTCATTGGTCAACTATGCCTTTTATAAGTTATCTCAAGTGCTGAGTCAATAAAGATATAGAAATCAGCATCACATTACAAGTGCTACGACTGGGCAGAGACTAAATAAGATCCTAAAATACTGTAATCCTTAGTTTATGATGTTTTCTGGGAATTTTTCCTTTATTTTTTGGTTGAAGTGGGGAGAGGGGGAGGGGGTTGCTTCAAATGCCTACGGTAGCAGGGATGTTACTGCTGAATTCAATTAAAGAATGGCAACCAAGGAAACTTGGGTAAGGCTTTCAGGCTTTTTCTTGATAAGCACTTGCCTAATAAGTTCTTCTCTCTTAGTGACTTTCTATATTTTACCTTTAATTTCTTAACTATCTTTGGCGGTGATAGTTGACTTTTTTCTTTTTCATTTTGTCACTTAACTATTCTGGTAGTTTCTTAGTTGCTTAGATGCTAGAGATAGTTATGGCTGTAAATTGTAATCAATTTTTTGTTTAGACCTGCATCAGTGCATTAAAGGACATGCATAATTTTAGGTTTTTTTTTTATGTAGTTGAAGTACTGAAGGTAAACCACTGCTCTTCAGGTGCTCAGCAACCAGGGTTATGATGGTGCAGCTGCTGATATATGGTCCTGCGGAGTCATTCTCTTTTTTATTATGGCTGGATATCTCCCATTTTACGAGATAGACATACCAACACTGTACAAAAAGGTTAGAAAACATCAATGTTTCTGATATGGACACTTGCAATAGGAGTTTTTAGTTTTATTTATTTATTTATTATATCAGGTTTTACTAAGAGTTTTAGTTTTACTATATTAGGTTTTTGTTTCCTTCATAAACTCTAAGTTAGGAATTCTATTTTATGTCAATTAGGACTCTTTCATTTGTTATTAGCAGTCTATAAAAGGCTGCCAATATGAAATAAAGAGGTAAGCAATTATTCTATCAAAAGAAACGTTATTTTGAGAGGGGGTTCAGTCAAGGACGAATCTGCCTTTTTGAGTAACCATAGGTCGAAGCAAGAATTCTTTCTCGTCTAGACCTGTGACTAGATCTTACGCCAAGGCGCATAACAACTTGGTATCGGAGCCAGCTGTCATGGGTGACGAAAAAACTTTGACAGCCAAGCTGGAGGCATTCATGGAACAAATGGCTACAAGGCAACAAGCATTAGAGGAGCAGGTGGCGATGTTATCTCTTTCGGTTCAAAAGACAACGAAAGGGGATTCAGAAAAAAATAATGAAGAACAAGGCAGCAATGGAGGCAAGAAAAGAAATTCAGATTCGCAACACGGTGGGGCCATGGTGCCACGATACTCTAAGATGGAATTTCCCACTTGGGGTTGGAGATCCTTTAGGATGGTTAAAAAGATGCAAAAATTTTTTTGGCAATCAACGGACCAACGAAGAAGACAAAGTCGACCTAGCTTCATTCCATCTTTTAAGAGAGGCACAATTATGGTTTGATCAAATCGAAAAAGAGGAGGCAAATCTGGATTGGGAACGCTTCAGAGAGTGTTGTCATATCAGGTTTGGGCCACCTATGAGTAATAACCCTTGGGGAACTAGCAAACTTGAGACAAACTGGGACGGTAGAAGAATATCAACGCCAATTTCAATCACTACTTGCTAGGACTACTGATCTTAAACCTCGACAACAAGTAAACCTTTTCACTGCTGGATTGGTAGGGGAACTTAGAATTGATATTGAGATGCAACAACTGGGAAACCTTGGAGTTGCAATGAATATGGCTCGAGCTTTGGAACGTAAACAAAAAGTTTCTTCCAAGATGTTATCTCAAACCAATCTAAACTGGTCAACTTCCCAAAACACTGACAGCAATTCAATCATTCCAACAACTCAGAACATTGCAAAGGGAGGGGGACAAACAATAGAACCAACAGGGAACAACGGCAAAATAGGTTCTTCTGCACCATTTATTAAGAGATTGACACGGATAGAAATGGCGGAAAGAAGGGCTAAAGGGTTGTGTTATAATTGTGACGAGTCTTATTCCATGGGACACAAATGTAAAAGGTTATTTTGGATAGAAGTACCAGATGTTGAAGGCAAGCAAGATGATGATGAGATAGATGATTTTGGATAAGTTCTGAAGTTTATTTTGAATTTGAGCATGAGGACAAGCTCAATTCCGAGAAGGGGAGTAATGATATGGACACTTTAATTGCAATAGGAGTTTTTAGTTTTATTTATTTATTTATTATATCAGGTTTTACTAAGAGTTTTAGTTTTACTATATTAGGTTTTTGTTTCCTTCATAAACTCTAAGGTAGGAATTCTATTTTATGTCAATTAGGACTCTTTCATTTGTTATTAACAGTCTATAAAAGGCTGCCAATATGAAATAAAGAGGTAAGCAATTATTCTATCAAAAGAAATGTTATTTTGAGAGGGGGTTCAGTCAAGGACGAATCTGCTTTTTTGAGTAACCATAGGTCGAAGCAAGAATTTTTTCTCGTCTAGACCTGTGACTAGATCTTACGCCAAGGCGCATAACAGTTTCATGATTGACAATTAATATATTATTAATTTGCAAACTGTTCATTCTTTACGAGTGAATAATTTTCCAATATATGCAGACACTGACTGCTATTGAGCTTTTTGTTTACAGTTATGCTGCAAGGTGCCTTAGGTTCCTATTTTGTTGCTTCTTATGTTATAATTTTCTTTGGCAGACTTGTGTCCTGTGCTGAAACTGAAATTCATGCCTTTGCATAAATAACAATGGAGACTGCAAACCCAAGTATTTAAAATTTGTCACTCTTGTAAACCCTTCCCATTAATATGTCTTGCTTAGTGGAACCACCTTTGTTGAACTTAATGCGTACATGTAAGCATTTAGTAAGTGCATTGATATAACTGTGAAACTAACTGTTTCTCTGTTCAACGTGCAGATTAGTGCTGGTCAATTTTCTTCTCCATTTTGGTTTTCTCCAGAAGCAAATTCATTAATAAAGAAGATCCTTGATCCCAATCCTAAAACTGTTGAGTATATTCAGCTTACTTTTTGAGTTCTAAGCTTTATCATTTGAATGACATCATTATACATCATATGAATTGCATTATCCTGTATCTCCATCTCCATGACTACCAAACTTTTTGAAAGCCTAAACAACTAAATGTATTGGCTTTGACTTCTGATCAGAGTGCTTTAGTGCCTTTACTCTGGGGTCTGGTGGATGCATGGCATATTGAAGAATCCAACAATCACGATTCAGGATCCTCCAGAAAAAAATCACTGAGCTTCCATGATCAAATGGATAGACCAAGGACTTTTTTTTTTTTTTAAAAAATCAGTTAGTTCAGGCATTAGAATCAAAGAATGAAATTTCATTACATCTGGTCTTAATAAAGCTTATTTCTAAAAAGCTCCATCATTTCACTTTGTGACTATTTTTCTCAAACTTATCGATGTGATGGTAGGCACTAGTTGGACTGATCAAGGTGAATGATACAATGTTAAGTCTTGTTCTTATGCTTGTTTCTCCATAATTTCTCCAACTGGTTCCCCTGTTACTGCAGCGTATACAAATCGAGGGAATTAAAAAGCATCCCTGGTTTAAGAAGAATTACTTGCCTGTGAAACCTAGTGAAGAAGAAGTAAATTTGGATGATGTACGTGCAGTTTTTGATGACATTGAGGTGAGGAATTCATTTGTTTCATTGTTCATCTCCTTGACTAACAGATCTTCTGATGCCAGCTTTACAGAATTTTCATTTTTGTTATGTGTCCATTAAGGGATATTAGAGTTCAGCATGTTAAACAAAGCCTGATTCCATGAGAGCCTGGTTCTCTGGATTTTTATTCTTTCTATATTTATCTTTGCTGAATAATCAGTATTATTTTACAGGACCAGTATGTGTCTGAGCAGTCTGTAGCCAAAGAGGGAGGCCCCTTGATGATGAATGCATTTGAGATGATCACACTATCACAGGGCTTGAATCTGTCATCATTGTTTGACAGGCAACAGGTAGAGCAATACAAGTCAGTGTTTTCTGTAGCCATATAAAATTGCTTCCTTGTTGATTTCCTAATTTGTCATTCAACTGTTCATATTGTTGTGGTTTCAGAAGTTAGCATTACTAAAATTTGATCTCTTGCGTCATTTTACTTCACTCCAATGTATCTCTCTTTTGATTATGGTTTATTGGTTGGTTGTAGCTGATATGGTTGCTGCAAGTTATTCTTGCTTAAAATATGAAAAGCGTATAGAGTTGCTATATCTTGCATTCAGTCAATGAGAAAGGGTAGATGAGGTTGAACATATCATCTCATTTTAATCAATGCTTCTCTGTGATGTTTGCTGATAATTTACATTGAGAGAATGAGATGTTTATACCAATTTAATGCTTGTGTACAAGTTATTGACCAAGGCTTTGGCAGGATTACGTAAAACGGCAAACTCGCTTTGTATCTCGCAAACCACCAAGAGATATAATCTCAAGTGTTGAAGCTGTTGCGGAATCAATGGGTCTCAAGGTTCATACAAGAAATTACAAGGTTTGACTTGTAAACATATCTTCATTGACAAATTGCAGGTTACTGTTCCATAGAGTTATGCTTTAGAGACTTTTCCACAAAATGAAGTAATTTTATCTTTTTATGTAAAAAGTTCTCCCCATTTTATCATTTTCTTCTCTTCCAAAGAAGACAAAAAGGGGCATGCTAACATGATAGTAAGAAACCCTTGAAATGGCTCCTCTATAGCAGACACTTATCCAATATTGATTTTGGTTACTTCTCAAAGACACTCTCAGAAGTAATTCTTTTAATTTAGACCAGAGGCTTAAGATGTGCATTCATGCATAATGTATTCATTCACTTTTCCTAATAATAGTATGTATGGAAAGGTTTAATGAGGAATGACAGTGTCTAGGTTAACTATGTCTCTCAATTGCTAGCAATGCAAGTAATAATTGGGGTCACTCTGTTGTTTGATTGGGAGATTGTGTTTGATATTGCTAAAGACATCTGCGTCAGTTATACTATATTAATATCATTTCGTTTTCCTTTAAGTTTGTTCTAATTCTTCTGACCTCAGACAAGACTTGAGCGAATATCTGCAAATAAGGTTGGGGAATTCGCAGTTGTCCTGGAGGTAAATGCATAGAAATTTTCTATCATTTGGTAGTTAATATATTTTTACATTGACTGGTGAATTGTAATATGACATGTTTTGAAGTTAGTTTTATAAATCTTATATAGGTTTTTGAAGTTGCACCATCCCTGTTCATGGCAGATGTTAGAAAAGCATCTGGAGATACCCTTGAATATCACAAGGTTGGTTATATGTGTCTTGATTCTCATATTTTATACACCTTTATGCTAAACTTGTATTGTCATGGTGTTATTCTTAGTTTTCTCTAACCTTCACATTGATTATTGGTTACATGCAACACAAATTGAAACTAAATTAAAGATAGAACAGAGATTTCTTGTTATTCTAACAAGTATGCACTAATGTTTTTGGTGCTGCGTAGTTGGTTCTCTCAAATTGATCCTCTGAAAGGTACAATTCAACCATTTTTGGCTTGTTATTCTAACGAGGAATTAAATTTTCACTATGCTCTAGTAGCTAAATATGTGCATTTTTGTTTTCTTAATTGTCTTTCCTTTTGGTTCCAACTTGTACCTTGCACCATTTATGCAAAGTGCTATTGATCTTCTTTGCATGAGACTAAAACATCTCTTTCTAACCTTTCTCTAGCTGTTTTATTCACTAATGGCGAACTTCTTATTGTGGATTAGTTTCTAGTATTATTTCTCTAGTTTCTATCGCATGATACAGTATGCAAATGCCTAGTCTTATTTCTTAGCTGCCAATCTGTGGCCTGGCTTTATAGTTTTGAATTCTAATGCTTTTAGCTCGTCCATGTTTGATATCTGAGTCTCACTAAGTTTTCTATGAGTGCCTATCAGCACTGTTTGATATACTAATGTTTCCTTGTAGCAGTTCTACAAGAACTTCTGCACTAAACTGGAAAATATCATCTGGAAGCCTACAGAGGATGTTGCAAATCCGAGTGTTCTTAGATCATTGACTTGCTGACCCTTTTCAATAAGATCGGCCAAAGGAAGCTATTCTCTGCTAAAGCTTCACCTATAAAATTGTGTCAGCTGTATTTGTATCATGTACCAGGTTTATGGACCATGGATTCCTTGCTTGCAAGATGCAGGATCAAGAGAATTTGTTAATCCATGTTAATATATAGATTTTGTCCTCTTCTCTTCTTCCTTTCCCCTTCCCATAGAAGGACCCATGTCTTTTAGATCCTTTTGTGCCAAATGATAGCCTGTTAATGCCATAAGAAAAATTCAACTGCAACAATAAGTATTTTGTTATAAGCTCTATCTACAGGCCAAAAATGGAGTCTTTGTGTTCTTCACTCGGATTTTCAGTTTTCACTGTTAATTAATATTGACGGCGCTTCACTGTTTGTCAAAGCCAACAATACTGCCTATACACAAAAGTATGCTGGTTTCTTCTTAGTAATCTAAGACTTCTTAATTTAAACTTTTTAAAGTCAATCATATATCATGCTAGTTTGCTAGCCGTACGACGCATAGATTAATTTTATTTATTTAAATATATAGTATTAATTTAGTTCAAATATAAATCATAATTTTATTTTTTTGTAATTAAGATGTACGTGAACTGAAAATTAGAAATTTATAAAAAATATTTAAAGTTTGAGAATGGTTCTAAATATAATTTAAATATCGTTTAATAAAATTCCATTCATATGTTTAGTTAATATATGGAATAACTATTTTAAAATTATAATTAAAAAAAACAATAATTATCATTTTTTTTAATCAATCTTTTAAGATGAGGTATGAAAGCTTTAATGATACGCACTAAATACCAAGAAGTGTTAGTAGTGGTATGGCATATTACACTCTCAAAGAAAAAACATAGGTCAAACTTTGGAGACAACATTGTTGGAGGGATAACCACAAATTTTAAACATGAACCGTAAAACAGACATGAAAAAAAAAACCTATAGGCACTAAATACAAAAATTGAATATTTATTTTTTCTATTTAAATATATATAAATATAAATACTTAAAAAATTACACAAAAATATACATGCTATAAGAAAGTTGAAATAAAAAAATGTTTGTAAATTGAAGCTCAACTCATAAATGCTTAACTCAAAATATATTACCTTTTTTTTTTGGTGACATCAAAATATATTACTTTTATACTAACTTAATAGTAAGTTTGTGTTGTTACCAAATTTGACCATATCTTTTATCTCTACCACCTAATTTCTTTCTTTTTTAAAAGATGTAACCTCTAATTTAACGCCTAAAAAGTAAGTAGAGAAATGCTAAAGTAGATAATGAAAATATAATAAGAAAATAGTTTTAAATATAAAAGTAAAACATGCACATAATCAAACTATTATAGTTGAATTGGATAATTTTATTTTTTAAAGTTTTAATATATTTTTAATTTTTTTAATTATTAAATAGCAAAAGTAGATAATGAAATTTGATTTTAAATTTTAAAATTTAATAACTTAAATGTATGGTTTTAAATATTTAATTATTGGATAAATTTGTTTTATAATAACCATTCAGAAAAGTAATAATGATATTTATAATATATTCAATGAGTTATTAGATCTATTAAAGAGAATAAAAAGAGAAAAAATATAAAATATTTATTAGTTTAAATTTGAAATTGTCAAATTAACTCTATTTACTCTTATTAGTAGCTATATATATATGTATGTATTATTATATTATTATACAAATTTGTTCTTCATTTTGAGAAAGAAAATGAATTATTTCAAATTCATATTAAGATTGTATGGGTAAATTACTTTACTAAGTAAAAATAAAATAAAATTATAGAGACTAATACTCCTATTAACTCTTAATAGTTCTCAAATTAATTAGTTTTATATAGTAAAAGTACCACAAAATCTCCTTGTCTATATTTTGGTGTACATTTTAGTCTCTCAACTAAAAAGATAGGCAAATTAATCTCTGTAATTTAGATGAGGGAGCAAAATAACTCTTCCGTTAAAATTTGGAGTTTATAAAAATTTTGGGTAACACCTTATTATCCTTTCCCCGAGCTTCCTTCAATGCCCTTTTCTCTTCATCAATCAAAATCACTTCAACAGTTTCATTTTCGACCATGGCATATCTTTCTTCAACAATGTCCCAACAATCTTGAGAGCCGAGCAAAACTTTTATTTAGATACTTCAATTATCATAGTTTATCTTGGTTAATTTTGAGATTTGTAGTTGAATCGTGTGTATTATCTTGAAATGGATATGAACATGGTTTTGATACAACTTGTTGGAAACATAATTAACACTTAAAGTCGAAATAATTTTATTGCTCCAAAAAAATAACTCAAATTTTTATATATTTTTATTACTAGCTATAGTATTGCTCTCGACACTCTCACCCACTTATGCTTCTTTCGCTTATGTACGTGATGCCTATTTATAGCCTTACTTAAACTGACTTAGTAGGCTGGTAGCAAGTTTAAGAAGCTTCCAGCAAATCCATGCTTATCGATACATGATAAGCTCCATAGTTTTACTTCTCTTTTATTCTTATCTATTTTTTTGAATCTTCAAGAACATTGTGGACTTTCAAGTCATGCTTAGCCGACCTTGATAGTTAGTTTGACTTCTAACAATACTGGGTTGCACCAAGACCTTGAGAAGAGAGGAACTATAAGATCCACCACCAGGACTATGCTAAGTTGCATGAACAACAATAGGTAGCTTGAGTGCTTCAGTTTGTTGTCTCAACATCAAGAATAGAGACCACACCTTGCAGTGGAAACGACTCTTTGATGGCAATGATCACAGCCATAAATGGATCATACTCAGATGGAAGGCCATTGAGAATGGTGGTTATGTGTTCCACCTTAGAAATCGGCTACCACAAGCGACCAAAGTGTCACATTCATTCTTGAAACAAACTTTCTCAGAACCAAATTTCTCTTGCGCATTGCCCTTAGTTTGCTATGAAGGTTCACGATTTTGTTGTGGATGGAGTTGAAAAAGCCTCAACAGTGTACTCCAAATAGCTTTAGAGGTGTTAGATGCAGCCAATTGGGATAAAATATGAGGACTTACCGTCAACAATAACCAGGATGCTAAACCGCAGTCTTGCTGAATATGATTTGCATATGCTTTATTTCCCACTTTTTCACGATCAACATTTGGCACCATTTTTGCCGAAACAACAATAGAATCATCAAGATAGCCTTCGCACCATGATTAAGACTTGTTGTTTCCACAGCAGAAAATTTCCTTCATCAAGACTGCCATTCACTCATATGTTGTGTTAGAAATTGCCATCCATGCAACAACTCTCTCACTTGATGAGATGGAGAAGTGCAAGTCAAAGTGGTAAACAATCCAAGTACAAGCCAAAATGGTGGACAAACAGTCTAGAGTGCAAGCCAAAATGGCGGATAGTCCAAATGAAAGCCAAACTAGCGGACAGTACTCTAACTGCGAACTATTGCGAAACTTTTGATACAAGCTAACAAGTTGTCAATTTGTTTAAAAAAGCTGTCAGATTATTTTATTTATCTTTAATTTGATAGGTTAATGTAATAGGTGCTTATTAGATAGAAATCAACCAATGAGTGATCTCATGTGCCTAAACATGCCAACTTGTCAAATTGCATTTGGTAAAATTTTCCTATTCAAGTGTATACTTTGTATGTAACATATGATTTGGAATGAAAAAAAAAAAGAGCAAGTCAATTTTAATTGCTAAAATTGATCTGTCCATCTTTTCTTTCTTAAATAAAAAACCAACAACTTGTATCTAGAGTCAGTTATCTTTGAGGGCATTTGATTTGGTAAGAAAGAAGGAACAACCCCTATTGTCTTGTTATTTTTTGCTAAAATGTCTTCAGCTAGTTTTACACCTCCTCTACCACTAGTCATTAATGGTGAAAACTACCATATTTAGATAATCAACATACATATAAGCTTATGACTTATAGGAGGTTGTGAATGCGGATGTAGAGCCACCACCGTTAAGAGCCAACTCGACAATAACACAGATTAGGCAGCTGTAACGGCCCAAATTTCAGTGATATCGGAACAGTGATTTGAAATCACTAAATCTGACATGTGAGTTTAGATATTAGTAAGTAAATGTTAAGTGTGGTTTTAGAAATAATTTTGAATTAGTGAAATTATGAATTAAAGGAAGTTGTAGATAAAATAGGATAAAAATGAGATATCGAGACCTCGAATTCATAAACCGAGCCATAAATATTTTCAGAAATATTTATGGAGTGTTAATAAGTTAGTATTAAAGTTTCGTCAATAAATTTTAAGGTTTCGGTAGTTAATTGGGAAAAAAGGACTAAATTTGAATTAAGTGCAAAATTGTGAGATGTGATTAAATAACTCTAGTAATAATTAAAGGAAGACTAAATAGGCAATTAAACACCTATTATTGGCTGGAGGGCATGTGTGTGCAGGAAAAATAAAAATCAAGTGTGAACAAGGGGCAAAATTAGAAATAGGGTAAAAATTTAATAGTAAAATATGATGTAGTTGGTAAATCTAGAGAGTTCAACATTTTTCTTCATCTTCATCAGCTAAAAACAGCATTAGAGAGCTTTTAAGAAGCTGGTTTTTATATTCTACAGCATGTAAGTTCAACTCTTGATTATTTCATGTAATTTTTGTATTTTTAAGAATTTTACAACTAGGTCCACTTGTTTAATTCATTAGTTTTTGATTTCATGGGTAATTTTGAAAGTTCCCATGAATAACTGCTGAAATTTTATGATGATTTATAATGGAATTGAAGTTTTAATTTTATTATATGATAATTTTATGAAGAGATTTTCATAGAAATTAATTTTAGGATCTAATTGTGAAAGTTGTTGAAATTAGGGTTTTGTGTTGAAGCTTGGAATGTCAAAGACTGTGAAGTAGTTTGTAGTGCTTAGATAAAATGATATTTGAAAGGAATTAGTTTAATTGATGAATAAATTGAACAGGGACTAAATTGTAAAAACTAAAAAGTTTAGGGTAATAGTGTAATTTCAAAAATTTAAGGGCATAAGTTGTGAAATAGAATAGAATCGAAATAGATGCTAATGAAGGAATGATTTTATAATTATAAATCAAGAAAACAAAGTGAATCGTGGAAAGGAGAAAATTCAAGAATAGTCCCTAAATTTCTATGACTTTTGCAAATTAGCCCAGGTAAGTTCATATGGCAAAGTTCAATGTTTGATATGAAAATATTATGATTGTTAAAGTATTTTATTGTAGATGAATATTATCAAATTGTATTAATTACTAAATAATGTGCAACTGAAAGTACAAATTAGTTGGAACAATGGATTTGAGTGCTTTCATTCTGTGACTATGATGAATCGATGGAAAAGATGAGATATGTGCGCCCGTTTAAGACCATAGTTGGGCTATAGCATCGGTGCAATGTGATATGTGTTTTCGTATAATACCATAGCTGGGCTATGGCATCGGTGTGACATGATAATGTGATTCCGTATAAGACCATATCTGGGATATGGCATCGGTGTGTGATGTGATCCGTGTAAGACCATAGCACGGCTATGGCTTCGGTGTGTGATATGTGAAAATGTCTAAGTCTATAGTTTATTATGGCAATGTGATAATGAAGCACTCAATTCCATTAGTATTCCATAATTTGACAATGGAAATAAATGAGAAAAAGGGGCCCAAAGAAGTTAAATTCGTGAATAGCAACATGAAAATTATTCAAAGGAGTTTAATAATGAATTTGTGATTTATAGGATAAAGTAGTAAAATTAAAAGATATATGATTGTGTACAATGTTCGGTAAGATTTGTGTTTTTATGCCTATGAGCTTACTAAGCTTTTATAAGCTTACTTGTGTATGATATTTGTTTTGTAGATTGACTTATATAGATACGGAGGATCGGATCTACAACAACGATCGCACTATCCAGATTTACTCCGGTAGATTTTGTTAAACAACTTTTTGATTTATATGGCATGTATAAGAGGTGATTTGATAATGTGATTGTATGAATGATTAAGTATGCAAAGTATGTTGAATGTGATGTTTTGTGTTTGAAAATGAAATTTACATGTTTTGACTTGAAATAATTGATTGGTTGGATTCTATTAGTGTATAATTGTGTTTAGGTACAGGAATTAGATAAATGAATGTTATTTGATCAAGATTTATAAGTCAATGTTTTGGGCATGAACTAGGTGTGTTTGATATGTTAAAATAGCTTAAAAATGGTGAGAAATCAGGTTTTCACACGGCCAAGTCACATGGGCGTGTGCCCAGGCCGTGTGGCAAAGTTAGAATCGCCCATATGCTAGTCCCACGATTGTGTGAGCAAGACAGATCTGCCTACGGGCTGGCCCCACGGCTATGGGAGCCCCACGGGCAAGCCACACGGGCGTGTGCCCCTATTTTCAGGAAAAAGTTTCCAAAGTTTCCGGTTTAGTCCCAAATCACTTCCTAAACATATTTTGGGCCTTGTAGGTCTATATTAGGGACTTAAAGATAAAATTTGAGAAATTTTAAATTGAATTACATATTTATGACTCGATTTTGTGTAGCACCTCGAACCTTGTCTCGGCTTCGGATACGGGTATAAGATGTTACATTTATTGGTATAAGAGCTTTGGTTTAGTAGATTTTCAGAATATGTATGATGTGAAAAGTGTCTAGAATTACATGCCATATAAATCTGTGATAGTGTGACGTGTATGATCCGATCCAATCTTTATTTTTATTATAGATTATCTTCGATTTGAAAAGATGTCAGATAGACCAGAACAAATTGAGTAAGAAGAAGTTAACAGTAGAGTACAAACCTCTGAACAAGGAACAAGTAGTGAAGTTCCAATTTCATTGATGCGAGAACAAGAACTCAAAAATATGATTTATGGATTCATGAATCAGTGGTATAATGAGAATGTGCGAGAAAGAAATCAGACTCAGCAACTTCCTCCCCCTATTTCAACATCGGTAGTACCCCCGGTTGCTTCTTCACCTCCTCCGACAACTGAATCTGGTAAACGTTTTCCATTTGAAAAGCTCAGAAAACATGGGGCTAAAGAATTTTAGGGAAGAACAAATGATGACCCCGTTAAAGCTGAATATTGGCTATAAAGTATAATAAGGGTTTTTAAGCAAATGGCATGCTCACCAGATGATTACTTAATATGTGTTGTGTCATTATTGAAAGAAAAAGCTTATAACTGGTGGGAAACAATAGAAGCTGTTGTACCGGCTGAGAAGATCACTTGAGAATTTTTCCAAAATAAATTTAAGAAGAAATATGTTGGTAGAAGATATCTGGATAAGAAGAAAAGAGAATTTCTCGACTTGCGACAGGGAAACAAGTCAGTGGCTGAATATGAAAGAGAATTTGTTTATTTGAGCAAATATGCATGAGATATTGTACCCACTAAGGAAGAAATGTGTATCAGATTCGAAGAAGGGCTAAATGATGATATCAGAATGATGATAAGGGGCACTGAGATACGGGAATTCATTGTTCTATCAAATCGTTCTCAGAAACTTGAAAAAGTATATAATAGAAAGATGCAATGAGATAGAAGAAGTAAAGAATCTTTCAAAAGGAGTGCATCTAAGTCATTTTCAGCTTTACCAATGAAGAAATCTAAAGAGGAATTTAGTCGAGCCACTTCAGCACCGGAAAGATCGGGAAAGAGTAGACCAAGACAATCTGATTATAAGGCATCTGACAGACCTGCTGTTGGCGTGGGTAGTGTACAAAATACCCAAAGGCCTAAGTGTCAACATTGTGGAAGAAGTCACCCTCGTGAATATAGAAGTAAGTTAGGGGTGATAAACCGTAATTTATACATATTTTTACCCCATGCTTAACGCATTTTATGGATGATTTTCCATTAGAATTGGTGAATTCAATGCTCCTAATGCTTTAATTTCATGTTTTATACTTAGGAGAGCATAAGAGAGCGAAAAGAACAAGAAATGGGCCAAAAACGGAGAAAATGGGCCAAAGTACGAAATTAATACGGCCTGGACCTCTTCACACGGGCAGACCACAAGGGCGTGTCAATTTGGCAGGCTCGAGTATGGTCTGAAGTAATTGCACACGGGTGTGTCACACGGGCGTGTCCCTGCCGAGCCTAAGTTGAGTCCAATTTGGAAAAGGCTAATTTTGAGGGCTCTTAGGTATTCCAAAGCCTATAAATACACCCTAGAGGAGGAAGAAATGAGACATACAGAGAAGAATGGAGGAATTACTCGAAGAAATCCGATTGATCCATCTCAGAAGCCGGAGTCACCATCAAGACTGAAGATCTCCCTTTAATTTCCCTTTAGGAGTTGTGGGTTTTCTTTATGTTTTGTATTCTTTATTATTCTGAGATGTTTTCTTATTTAGTTATAAACTAAAACCCTTAAATATCTAAGGGGAATGAAACCTAAGACGAATATTATTATTATTTCCTGAATTGTATGATAAATATTTAACTTGTTCTTAATTATGTGTTCTTAATTCTTGTTTTGATATCTCAGGATACTGATTCAAGATAAGCTCTTATTCAGAGGAGGAATAGACCCTGTCTAAGAGTACATTTGTCATAATTAAGCGGAGTTGCTGGCGCGCCTAGACATAGGGTGATAAGATTTTTCCAGATTAGGGTGAAACCTAATAAAGGGATTCATAGATCGAGTTAATGCAACCCTAGGGTTTTAATTAGAGAAAGGTCTCAATTATTCAACCTAGGGATTAGACGTTATTAGTCTTGAACAGGGATAATAACATAACTTATGGATCTCTACGGAACAAGTTAAATGAATAAATCGTCCGATTCGGAGCCAGAATAACAAGTACAGTCTAGGTGGATTTTTCCTTAGGTATTGTCTTAATTCAATCGATCTTCTCAAAGGCAATTCCCCAATTCTATTCGCTGTGAGTTCTTAGTTTAGATAATTAGTTAGTCAAAACAAAACCTCTTTATTCTTAGGCTAGATAATAAAAAGATAGTCATTACTAGTACTTTTAGTTCCTTTGGGTTCGACAATCCGGTCTTACTAAAATTATACTACTGTTCAATAAGTACACTTGCCTACATCGCGATAGTAATTAGTTTCAAAAACGATTAATTATAAATATTTAAAACCTATCACGAAATAACGCGATCAAGGGGCTTGTTATAAATGTAGGGCCACGGATCACTTTATTCGTGATTGTCCCCAACTAAAAGTAGAAGAAGTGGAACAAAAAGAGAAATAGAAAACTCCTCCTCAAAAAGGAAGACGCTCTGGTCAGTATTGAAGCTACTCGTTCGGGTATGAAAGATACTGCTAATCAATTAGAAGTTAGGGCCCCTGCTCGTACTTATGCCATTCGAGCAAGAGAAGAAGCAACAACTCCGGATGTAATTGCTGGTACTTTCTATCTCTATGATGTTCCTGTATATGCTTTAATAGACCCTAGGTCTACTCATTCGTATATTTGTACTATGTTAGTATCTGAAAAGAATTTAATTATTGAGCCTACTGATTATGATGTACAAGTTACAAATCCGTTAGGTCAAAGTGTTGGTAGTTAATTTAATATGTCATAACTGTCCACTGAAAGTTAAAGGGTGTCATTTTCCCGCTGATTTAATGTTGTTACCCTTTCGGGAATTTGATATTATCTTGGGCACGAACTGGTTAATGAAATATGATGCGGTAGTGAATTGTCGAGAAAAATAAATTAGTTTGAAATGTCAGACAGGAGATATTATTTTGGTTGAGTCTGGAAATTCGGTTAGAATGATTTCATCTATTTCTACTCGAAAATTGTTGAGTAAAGGAAATGAGGCTTATTTAGCCTATATTCTTGATACTCAAAGTTCTGAATCAATGTTAGAGAAATTATCTGTTGTGAATGAATTTATGGATGTATTTCCTGAAGAATTACCAGGTTTACCACCCGATAGAGAGGTTGAGTTTGTGATAGATGTGCTTCGGAGAATAGCTCCCATATCAATGACACCGTATAGAATGGCTCCAGTAGAATTAAAAGAATTGAAGACACAATTGCAAGAGTTGTTGGACAAAGGGTTTATCAGACCTAGTATGTCGCCATGGGGTACACCTGTCTTATTTGTGAAAAAAAAGGACAGTTCATTGAGGCTGTGTATAGTTTACAGACAGTTGAATAAGGCAACGATTAAAAATAAATATCTTTTACCTTGTATTGATGATTTATTCGATCAGATTAAAAATGCTGCGGTGTTTTCGAAGATAGATCTCAGATCTAGGTATTATCAGTTAAAGTTAAAGGAATGTGATGTACCGAAAACAGCTTTTAGAATTCGGTATGGTCACTATGAGTTCTTAGTTATGCCATTCGGTTTGACAAATGCTCCTGCTGTTTTTATGGATTTAATGAATCGAATTTTTCAGTCTTACCTGGATAGATTTGTGGTTGTGTTTATTAATGATATACTGATCTATTCAAGGACAGAATCTGAGCATGCTCAACACTTGAGATTGTACTACAGATTTTGAGGGAAAAACAGTTATATGCAAAATTCAGCAAATGTGAATTCTGGCTTCATGAAGTGGGATCTTGGGTCATATTGTGTCGACAGATGGTATACGAATAGATCCGAGCAAAGTGTCAGCAGTGATTAATCGAAAAATTCCAAAGAATATTACGGAAGTGCGAAGTTTTCTTGGATTAGCTGGTTACTACCGTCGATTTGTGAAGGATTTTTCAATTATTGCTTCATCGATGACCCGGTTACTACAGAAGAATGTTGAATTTTGTATGGTCGAAAAAATGCCAACGAAGTTTTGATCAGTTAAAGAAAAGGTTGATAGAGGCCCTACTGTTGACTCAGCCTGAATCAAGTGTGCCATATGTAGTATATAGTGATGCGTCTCTGATTGGTTTAGGTTGTGTACTGATGCAGTCAGGAAAAGTTGTAGCATATGCTTCTCGACAGTTGAAACCACATGAGAGGAACTACCCTACACATGATCTTGAGCTAGCTGCTATAGTATTTGCTCTAAAAATTTAGAGACACTACCTATATGGGGAGAAATGTTATGTGTATACAGACCATAAAAGTTTGAAATATTTAATATAGTAGGAAGAGCTAAACTTGAGACAGAGGCGATGGTTAGAGCTATTGAAAGATTACGATCTTTCAGAGGCTCATAGTAGCATGTACTCAATTCATCCGGGCAGTACGAAGATGTATTATGATTTGAAGAAAATGTATTGGTGGCCAGGTATGAAGCGAGAAATTTGTGAATTTGTAGCGAAATGCTTAATTTGTCAACAGGTAAAAGCAGAACATCAAGTACGCACGGGTTTGTTACAACCTGTAATGATTCCAGAATGGAAGTAGGAACATGTGACTATGGATTTTGTATCTGGATTGCCTGTGACTCCGAAGAAGAAAGATTCAATTTTGGTGATAGTAGACAGATTAACTAAGTCGGCGCATTTTATTCCCGTCAGAACAGATTTTTCGCTTGAAAAATTAGCGGAATTATATGTGTCAGAAATTGTGAGATTACATGGGGTGCCGACATCAATTATTCCAGATCGAGATCCAAGCTTTACTTCGAGATTTTGGAGTAAACTACAAGAAGCTTTAGGTACCAAATTAAAATTTAGTACAACTTTTCATCCTCAGACTGATGGGTAATGATACGACCACGCCCGAGCGCCCTCCTTGAACAATTCCTTGCAATTCATTGCGAGCTAAATTTGTTTGAATTTCTGCTCGTTACAGCTTGCTTGAGCTTCTTTTTAATTTTCTAGCTTTTGCGTTTAATTAATTAAATAATTTGCATGATATTTTTTGCTCGATGAGCTCGTTTCAGCTCATTTTATTTTGCATTTATTTTGCTAAAATAAATCATTTGATTTGCTGATTAGTTAAATTAGTTAAATTAGTTAAATTAGTTTTAACAATTGATTTGTCTTGTTCCAGCAATTTAATGTGTCTTAGTTTTTATTGGCTAATTAAGTTGTCTAGCTTACAAGGTTTAAATGTGACTTAATTTGCTGGAACTTATTGAGTCTTACTTAAGACAAATTAATTAGACAAATTTATTAGTTGCTGCTAATTAATTTGTCTTAGCCGACTTTTTGACTTAATTAATTGCAGCCGAATTTAATATGTCTTAGTTCCAGCATGTTTTTAGTTTGTCTTGTTCCTTGCATAATTTTTAAATGTGTCTAAATTAATTAATGTGCTGAATTAATTTGTGTGTACAGGTGCAAGCATGGGACGGCATTAATAAAGAGCTGAAGCATTAAAGGACAGCATGCCTGGACAGATTTAATGAGCTGCTGGTTGACAAATTTAATGAGCTTCTAGTGGACGAATTTAATATGTCCTAACTCATTTAAGTGTGGTTTAAATTTGCAGCAGCATACATGCATGGACGACATTAAATGGGGAATGTATCTAGTTGCAGCATTAAGCTAAAATTAAATCCAGCAGCCTTTATTTTTCTACAAAAGGCTGTTCGTGTATTTCAACAGCCAATATGCTATTCACACCATATTTTCACACAAGGAAGCTGATCATTTTCGTTCTTTCACATTGGGAGGCTGTTGGAGTTCAAGTATCCACACTATTTGGGCTGTTTGTGTTCCAAAACTTCCATTAAAATGCTGCTGCACGTTCAGTTTCTCAAGGCAGGATTAAAGGAGCTCATTTAAGCACTTGGTTGAACATAGACATGGCCAATCAGCTCCCAACCCTTCCAAATACATTCAGCTGACTTTCCTTCATCTAGAAGCTGTCCTATGGTGTTCCAAATGAGTGGAGAAGCATCCTGGAAGTTTCTTGAAAAATTTTGGAATTTCCAGCTCATTTAAAGGCTAAACCAAGTGACCATTCAGCTGGGTTTATGTCCATTCAGCTAGCTAGTTTTTATGCTATAAATTTGTGATCATTTTTACTTTGGAGGGGAGTGAACACTTTGATAAAACTCAGTTTAATTTGTGAGAATTTCTTCTCTCATATTTCATTTTAAGACTTGATTGGCTTATCTGTTAGTCAGTGGTGTCAGTCTTTGTCTCCGAACTTATCACTCTCCTGAGTGTGGCGTTCGTCCAACTTCTTATACCTTTGGTTCTTACTTTTCTAAGTAACGGGTCAAGGTCCACTTGCTATCCTTCGTTAATCCACCTTAAACAACATAAGTTCCGAGGCAACACTATCTATGTGTTGAATCGATCTTGAAGTTTAAGTTCAATCTCCATTTCACTATCTATCTTTATTTTACTTATTATCCTAAATCGAGCCGTTCATATAACTTCTATTTTGTTTCTTTCCAACCAAACCTATCTTCATCATTTTAGCTTTATTTTGAGCTCTTTTGATAACTTCCGCTCCAAATAGCCAAATACATCCTTTTCTCCAAACTGAACGATACTTTCTCGAAAACAATCTGGCAACTTAAGACGACTCGACTCGCATCGCCGGGCCGGTTCGTATCAGGTAATCAGAACGAGTGATTCAGATTTTGGAAGATATGTTGAGGTGCTGTATACTCGAGTTCAGTGGTAACTGGGAAAGGTATTTACCTTTAGCTGAATTTGCTTATAATAATAGTTATCAAGCTAGTATCAAAATGGCACCGTTTGAAGCTCTATATGGAAGAAAATGTAAAACTCCGTTGTATTGGTCAGAATTAAGTGAATCGAAATTAGTGGGAGTGGATTTAATTCGGGAAACTGAAGAGAAAATTCAGATTATTCGAGAAAGTTTGAAAGCTGCTTCCGATAGTCAGAAGTTCTATGCGAATTTGAAAAAAAAGAGATATAGAGTTCAATGTGGGTGATCGTGTGTTTTTGAAAGTTTCCATGTGGAAAAAAGTTTTACGGTTTGGTAGAAAGGAAAGCTTAGTCCACGATTTATCGGGCCGTATGAAGTCATTGAGAGGATTGGTCTGGTAGCTTATAGATTGGCCTTACCTCAAGAACTTGAGAAAATCCATAATGTATTTCATGTATCTATGTTAAGACGGTATAGATCAGACCCTTCACATGTGATTCCTCATACTGAGATAGAGCTACAATCATATATGACTTATTTGGAGGAATCAATGAAAATATTAGCTCGGAAAGTTAAATAACTACGGAATAAACGAGTACCGTTAGTAAAAGTGTTAGGGCATCGACATGGATTGGAGGAGGAAACTTGGGAAACGGAAGAATCTATGAGATTACAATATCCGCATTTGTTTTCAGGTACGAAATTTCGAAGACGAAATTTCCTAAGGGGGAGAGTTGTAACGGCTCAAATTTCAGTGATATCGGAACAGTGATTTGAAATCACGAAATCCGACATGTGATTTAGATATTAGTAAGTAAATGTTAAGTGTGGTTTTAGAAATAATTTTGAATTAGTGAAATTATGAATTAAAGGAAGTTGTAGATAAAATGGGATAAAAATGAGGTATCGAGACCTTGAATTCATAAACCGAGCCATAAATATTTTTAGAAATATTTATAAAGTGTTAATAAGTTAGTATTAAAGTTTCTTCAAGAAATTTTAAGGTTTCGGTAGTTAATTGGGAAAAAAAGGACTAAATTGAATTAAGTACAAAATTGTGAGATGTGATTAAATAGCTCTAGTAATAATTAAAGGAGGACTAAGTAGGCAATTAAGCACCTATTACTGGGCTGGACGGCATGTGTGTGCAGGAAAAATAAAAATCAAGTGTGAACAAGGGGAAAAATTGGAAATAGGGTAAAAATTTAATAGTAAAATATGATGTAGTTGGTAAATCTAGAGAATTCAACATTTTTCTTCATCTTCATCAGCTAAAAACACCATGAGAGAGCTTTTAAAAAGCCGGCTTTTATATTCTATATCATGTAAGTTCAACTCTTGATTATTTCATGTAATTTTTTTGTTTTTAAGATTTTTACAACTAGGTCCACTTGTTTAATTCATTAGTTTTTGATTTCATGGGTAATTTTGAAAGTTCCCATGAATAAGTGCTGAAATTTTATGATGATTTATCAGGGAATTGAAGTTTTAATTTTATTATTTGATAATTTTATGAAGAGATTTTCATAGAAATTAATTTTAGGATCTAATTATGAAAGTTGTTGAAATTAGGGTTTTATGTTGAAGCTTGGAATGTCAAAGACTGTGAAGTAGTTTGTAGTGTTTATATAAAATGATATTAGAAAGGAATTAGTTTAATTGATGAATAAATTGAGCAGGGACTAAATTGTAAAAATTGAAAATTTTGGGGTAATAGTAATTTCAAAAATTTAAAGGCATAAGTTGTGAAATAGAATAGAATCGAAATAGATGCTAATGAAGGAATGATTTTATAATTATAAATCAAGAAAACGAAGTAAATCGCAGAAAGGAGAATTCAAGAATAGTCCCTAAATTTCTACGACTTTTGCAAATTAGCCCAGGTAAGTTCATATGGCAAAGTTCAATGTTTGATATGAAAATATTATGATTGTTAAAGTATTTTATTGTAGATGAATATTATCAAATTGTATTAATTATTAAATAATGTTTAACTGAAAGTACAAATTAGTTGGAACAATAGATTTGCGTGCTTTCATTCTGTGACTATGATGAATTGACGGAAAAGATGAGATATGTGCGTCCGTTTAAGACCATAGCTGGGCTATGGCATCGGTGCAATGTGATATGTGTTTTCGTATAAGACCATAGCTGGGCTATGGCTTCGGTGTGACATGATAATGTGATTCCGTATAAGACCATATCTGGGATATGGCATCGGTGTGTGATGTGATCCGTGTAAGACCATAGCACGGCTATGACTTCGGTGTGTGATATGTGAAAATGGGCAAGTCCATAGTTTACTATGGCAATGTGATAATGAAGCACTCAATTCCATTAGTATTCCCTAATTTGACAATGGAAATAAATGAGAAAAAGGGGCCCAAAGAAGTTAAATTCGTGAATAGAAACATGAAAATTATTCAAAGGAGTTTAATAATGAATTTGTGATTTATAGGATAAAGTAGTTAAATTAAAAGATATATGATTGTGTACAATGTAACAACCTAATTTTCAGTGGTATTGGGAATAGAAATTTGAGATCACTAAATCCGACGGGTGAGTTGAAAGTTTAATAAATTAATACCTATGAGTCAAATGTGAATATAAAAGTGTTTTTGAATTAGTGAACTTGGTGATTTAAAAGAATTAATTAGGTAAATTGGGTCGAGAATGAGGTCTCGAGACCTCGACTTCATAAATTGAGCCATTAATATTTTTAGAAATATTTATGGAGTGTTGGTGAGGTAGTAATAAAATTTAGTCAGAAAATTTTGACGTTTGGGTGGTTAATTAAATAAAAAGGACTAAATTGAAAAGGGTGTAAAAGTTGCTAAAAGGATTAAATAGCTCAATTGTCAAATGATGAAGGACCTAAAGTGAAAATAATCCCAAAGGAGATATTTTGGGCGGCAATAGCTGAGAAAAATCAGGAAATGGATGAAATAAGGGTAAAATTGGAAAATTGACAAAATTGGCTAAATAAAAATGGGATTAAATTGGAATATCTAGAATTCTCTTCATTTCTCTTCATATTAATCAGCTGAAAAACAACCATGGAGGAGGGTTCAAGCTGGTTTTCATAATCTAGCTTCATGTAAGTTTAATTCTTGCTTTCTCCTTGACATTTTTATGTTTTTGGACTTTTACAATTGGGTCCAACTTACTATTTCATTAGTTTGTGATTCCATGTCTAATTTTTGAAGTTGTTATGGATGAGTGCTGGAAGTATATGATTATTTGTCATGGAATTAGAGCTTTAAATTGTTTATATTCTGATTTTATTGAAAGAATTGAATAGAAAGTGAATGTTTGGGACCTAATTGTAAAAGAGTTTGAATTTAGAGTTTTATGTAGAAATTCTGAATCTCAATAGTTATGAAATAACTTATAATGTCTAGAAAAAGTATTAATTGAGAAAATTATCTTAATTGAGGGGTTAATTGAGTAAGGACTGAATTGTATGAATTGTGAAATTTGGGGTAAAATGGAAATCAACATTTTGCACTAAAACTGTTTTGGGCAGCAGCAGTAGTTTAACTTTGAAAAATCACAAAAAAATTGTAGAAATCGAATTAGAGGATGAATAAAAGATGAAATTAAAGTTTATTTAGTCTAGTTTCTTATAAAAGAAATTATGTAAGCAATGGAATTATAAATCATGAGATAAAATAACTTTTGTGAGACAAGGTCAGAATGATTTCAGGTTCCCCTGCTCTGAATTTAGAAAATCATCAAAAATTGGATAAAAATAATTAGAGGCTTAAATTTATATGTTTAGAATCCTTAATGAGTCTATTTTCAAGAGAAAAAACAAGGACTTCATTTGAATCTTATACGAGAAGATAATTAATTTTTAGTGAAGAAGGGTCGGAACTGTCAGACAGTAGAACAAGGGAGACTTCAATGAATAAATTGCATTAAATGGCCCAACCAAAAATTATGAAATTTTTATGGTAAGAATAAATATGAGTCTAGTTTCTGGGAAAATTTATGGATCTTAATTTGGAGTTCTTTGGCTCAAGATAAAAATAATTTAGTGAATATGACACAAATGGACAGCTTGAATGTTCACATAAGTAGATAGTGAAAATTATGGATAATGTTACCTACAAGTGTGTTGTTTATACTAAAGATGTGGATGGAGAGGAGGAGGAAAATATAAAAAAATATATGAATGATTCGTGTATAAATTGATCACATGCCCGATTATAATCGATGAGTGTTGGATTAGAAATGGTATAATGTTTTATTTGGTATATTTATTATGAAATTATGATTATCGTTATAATACAAAAATTGAATTTGTGAGTTTATATGGCTAAATTTTAGTGATTATTTGTTAATTTTATGAATTTCATGATGTGTTATTTATATGTGTTGATGATAAAATCGTGAATAATGTAAAAGCATGAAAATTGAATAAATGATCAAATTGAGCATTTCAGTTCAGTGACAAGATGAATTGAAGGAAAAGACCATGGTTGGACCATGGCAACAAGTGATAAGTGATAGCTTCGGCTACACTTATCTGATCAAGGAAAAGTGAAAGTGATAAGTGATAGCTTCGGCTACACTTATCTGATCAATGACAAATGACAAGTGAAAAGTGGTAGCTTCAGCTACCTGATCAGTGAAAAGTGGTAGCTTCTGCTACCTGATCAGTGAAAAGTGGTAGTTCCGGCTACCTGATCAGTGAAAAGTGGTAGCTCCGGCTACCTGATCCGTGAAAAATGGTAGCTCCGGCTACCTGATCAGTGAATAGTGTTAGCTCCGGCTACAAGTGACAAGTGACAAGTGATTTCCGTATAAGACCATATCTGGGATATGGCATCGGTGTGATATATGCTACTGTATAAGACCATATTTGGGATATGGCATCAGTGAGATGTGTGATTCGTGTAAGACCATAGCTGGGCTATGGCATCATTATGTGAAGATGTGTAAGACCATAGTTGAACTATGGCATCGAGAAAACGAAGTACTCAATTTCGTAAGACGTTCACTAATTTGACAAAGTTTGGTAAGTGTTACATGGAATTATGTGATACAAGGAAGTATGAGTTGATAAGATACGAGTATAGAATTTGGTTGATAAATGAATTCATTTGTGATTATATAATTGTTCATCTTGAATGTACTGTCCATATGTATTGATAATTCAAATGTTTTAATGAATAAAATTCCGATATGGAATAAATTGAACACAAGACAAATAATTATGAAATTGAACTCGGAATTCATGAAAATGACGGTTATTGATATATGGAAACATGAGACATTGATATATGAATATGGAAAATTTTTGATAAATGTGTTTATTCATAATTATAGAATTATATACCTCATGTGTACTATTTGCATAAAGATGATATCTCAAATACTTTGGTTATTTAAGCTTAAATAGGAAATAGTCTGAAATCAAGATAAGTTGTTATGAAAATATATTTAGATTACAGAGATATGGCTGATATATGTTGTATGATTACATAACGTGAAATCGTGTATATATATGAGAAATTTAATGAGAATTAAGCCCATACACGTTTCTTGTTATTTATATGAAGTGTACGACTGACAAGGGTGATGAAGTTATAAAAAGAGAGTTACACGGGTTGGAAACATGAGCGTGTGACTCTCCAAAGTGTGAAAATTTTCTAAGTGTTGCAAAAGTTTCATATGTTCACGGTTTGGTCCCGAACCACCCCGAATGTATGTTTTGGGCCCCATAGGCCCATATAAGGGATGTTAAACATATGTATGAAAGTTTTTAATTTAGAAAAAAAATTTATGGCTGATTTTTTTTTACACATTGATCATATTAAGTTTGGTAATGCCTCGTACCCTATTCTAGGCTCGGAATACGGGTAGGGGGTGTTACATACAATGTTCGGTAAGATTTGTGTTTTTATGCCTATGAGCTTACTAAGCTTTTATAAGTTTACTTGTGTATGATATTTGTTTTGTAGATTGACTTATATATATATACGGAGGATCAGATCTACAACAAGGATCACACTATCCAGATTTACTCCGGTAGATTTTGTTAAACAACTTTTTGATTTATATGGCATGTATAAGAGGTGATTTGACAATGTGATTGTATGAATGATTAAGTATGCAAAGTATGTTGAATGTGATGTTTTGTGTTTGAAAATGAAATATACATGTTTTGACTTGAAATAATTGATTGGTTGGATTCTATTAATGTATAATTGTGTTTAGGTACAAGAATTGGATAAATGAATATTATTTGATCAAGATTTATAAGTCAATGTTTTGGGCATGAACTAGGTGTGTTTGATATGTGAAAATAGCTTAAAAATGGTGAAAAATCAGGTTTTCACAAGGCCAAGTCACATGGGCGTGTGCCCAGGCCGTGTGGCAATGTCAAAATCGCCCACAGGCTAGTCCCACAGTCGTGTAAGCAAGACAGATCTACCCACGGGCTGGCCCCACAGCCATAGGAGCCCCACGGGCAGGCCATACGGGCATGTCCCAAGCCATATGGGCGTGTGCCCCTATTTTCAAGGAAAAGTTTCCAAAGTTCCCGGTTTAGTCCCAAATCACTTCCTAAGCATATTTAGGGCCTCGTAGGTCCATGTTAAGGACTTAAAGATGAAATTTGAGAAATTTTAAATTGAAATATAGATTAATGACTCGGTTTTGTTTGTTTATTAGTGTGTAATTTTGGTAGCACCTCGAACCCTGTCCCGGCGTTGGATACGAGCGTGGGGTGTTACAGCAGCATAGTGATGATCATGCTAAAAAATTCAAGGCAATTTCATGTGTTTAGAATGGTGTTTCTGATGTAATTTTCACCAGTATTACGGTCTGTGAGACTCCAAAACAAGCTTGGGATAAGCTAAATTGAAGAGTTTCAAGGTACAAACAAGACAAGATAGAACCAAATTATCAACTTGAGGAGAGATTTTGATAACTTGAAGATGAAGAAGTCCAAAACTATTAAACAGTACTCTAACAGAATCATAGCCATTGTAAACAACATTTGCTTGGAAATCAGTTTCCTAATAGCAGGTTAGTCGAGAAGGTGATCACTACACTTCCTGTGAGGTACAAATAAAAATATCCTCTGTAACAACCTATTTTTCAGTGAAATCAGAATAGTAGTTTCGGGACCACAAATTCGACCCCAAAATATAAAATTTATTTTTATTTTATTAGATGGTCCGTATTATAATAGACATGTCGTGTGAAAATTTTGATACGAAAATTTTATGATTAAGTGTTTAATTACGAGAAGGACTAAATCGCATAAAATGCGAAAGTTGAATTCTAGTAGCTATAAGGATTAAATAGCTATGGAATTCAAAACTAGAGGTCCTTATATGGTAATTAGACCATTAAAGAAAAGTATGTAGATTTTTGGTGACTCATCCATGGAAATTTAGAAAAAGGGAATGACTAATTTGGAATTTGAAAAATAAGTAATTAATTAAAAGATGAAAAGAAAATATCATCTTATTTTCTCATCTTCTTCAACCTAAAATTCATGGAAACCCTAGGAGAGAGAGAAGAAACTTTCATGGCCTAATTGGGTAAGTTCTATTGTCCCGTTTTTAGTAATTTTGATATTTTTGAAACCGAGATAGCTTAAACTATCTATTTGGGGGATTAATTTGAAAATTTATCAAAGTATGGAAAATGGGTCATGGATGTATATGCTGAAAATTAGAAATTTATGGTAGAAATGAAAGGTTGTTGATAGATAAACAACTTTTACAAAGTGATTTTTGATGAAAACATGATTCAGGTACTAAAATGTAAACTTGTGAAATTGAAGAAAAATTCTGAAATTTTATGAATACTTGTGCTGTAAAATTTGTAATGGGATTTTGGTTAGGCTTGGAATAGGGAGTAAATTATACAAATTTCATTTTTCAAACCTAGGGACGAAATTGGAATTTATGAAAAAGTTAGGGGCAAAATGGTAATTTTGCCTAAGACATAAATTGAGTCCAAATAAATATGAAATATGTAAAACTGATGACTAAATCTATTTATATAGAACCGAACAATACAAATTCGAAGTTAGACTGAGGAAAAGAAATGGTTTTGGATTAGTAGATTTTATACGCAAACAAGTGTCGAGGTAAGTTCGTGTAACTTACTCGGTATGTTTAATTGAATGTTGTGTTCATTGGAATGTGACTTATATTGATGTACATTACTTGAATGCTATAATGAGAAATTTAATACATGCTTGATATGGTGAAAAAGGGTTAAGTCCCGATTGAATATTGAATTCCGATGAATATATGTGCTTTCCTGAAACAAATAAGGTCCTGCATTTGTTACAGACGGGATTTAGCTCGGGTGAATAATCCTATTGACCTTGTTATAGAAATAATTTAACCTGGACGGGTAATCCGGATATAATACCTCTCGAGTATACGTTATGATTAGGGTTTAGCCTGGACTGGTAATCCTAATCGAACTCTTTTGAGCATACTTATATAAAGGATTTAGCCTGGATTGGTAATCCTATCATACGATATGTGACTCGAGATTGTGTTCCTTGATTAAGTACCCTAATGGGTACTCTTGAATAAGAAATTGACGGATTATTGAATCATATACCTCGAGTGTACTATTTGAGCATCCATCGAAATTTCAATGATTCAACGAACATAAAACTCTTGACATGGTATGAGAATTTTGAGATGAAATGATAATGACTTGAAAGAATATTGCATGATGAGCTCATCTATGTTTACTTGATTGTTATGAGGATTTTTTTGGTGACTAACATGTTTGATTGAATGCATGTGTTTAGGCAATATTGCTAATGGATGGAAAACATGATATTGTATGCTTAGATTTAAATAACGGGATTGGTAAGTTTAGATTCCGTTATACGAACTTACTAAACATGTAATGCTTACTCCATTTTATTTTCCCTGTTTTATAGTGCTCGAAAGCTCGTGAAGGTTGGAAGATTATTGGAGCATCATCACACTATCAACTAGTTATTTTGGGTATACTTAGCAAAATCATTTTGGTATAATGGCATGTATAGGACAACTTGATCATTAGTGGCTTGATATTGATGTTTTGTAACCTAGCCATTGGAATGGCTAGTAATGGCTTATTTTGGTATGATTAAGTAGGTTATTATGATATATTCATATGCGATATGTTAAGTATATGTGATCAAATGATGTTAATGCCTAAGTTAATCCAAGGTAAGTTTATAAACATATATGCATGTAATGGTATGCCATGATGAATAATGGAATTGTTTAATTTGAATGCTAGGATTGGTTTGTATTGGATGTGTGTTTCAAGTACAGCTATTGGGTGAAATTTTGGGTGAGAAATGAAGCTAGAAATGGCTTCATTATGTCCACACGGGCAGACACATGGGAGTGTGTCTAGACCATGTGTGACACACGGCCTGGTAACATGGGCATGTGGTTAGGTCGTGTGTTCCCTACACCTTAATTCTGAGAAACAGAATGCTCAGAATTAAGCACACGGGCAGAGACACGGGCGTGTGTCTTGGCAGTGTGAAACCTGCACCTATTTTCGAATTGAATTAATTAACCACACGGCCTAGCACACGGGCGTGTGGCATGGCTGTGTGCACAAGTCAGAGAGTTACATGGGGTCGAACACTGCCTGCAGCACGGGTGTGTCCAAAGGTACACGGGCGTGTCCTTTGGACCACACGGGCGTGTGAGCCCTGCGCCTTGGAAAAATTTTGAAAAGTTACAAAAAAATTCTTAGAGTTCCCGACTAAGTCCCGACTCGATTCTAATGCTCGTATTGGGCCTCGAGGGTCTAATCAAGGGACATTTTGAATGTTCTCGACTAATGATTAGTAATTTACATAATTTGTTTGAAAAAAATGTTCTGAAAGTTTCGGTAATACTCTGAAACCCTATTTTAACGACGGATACAGGTTAGGGGTGTTACATTCGAGAGACCTATCTGCAATCTCTTTATCGGAGTTTATAAATACCTTGTACGCTCAAGAAAAAATGAGAACTGTAAGGCAAGAGGAGCATGTTGAGGGAGCCTTTCAAGCAAGAAATATGGAAGGCTTAAGCTCCTTAAATAATAGAGGAAAGAAAGTTTGCATAGACAAGACAGAGAAAAGTTGGAGAGATGATGGCAAAGAGGAAATTCCACCATGCTCTCACTGTAAAAAGACCACTCATTTGGTGAGGTATTGTTGGTTCAGACCAGATATTCAATACAGAAGTTGTAAACAATTTGGCTATATAGAGAGGGTATGCAAGGATAAGGGGCAACAACAGCAGCAAAACCATATTTAAGCTCAGACTGCTGATGAAAGACAAGATCAGAAAAAGCATCTTTTACTTCCTTTTGCTCTGCATCAAGAAACAGAGTCGCAAAAGGTTGGTTGATAGATTTTGGATGCACCAACCATGACCTCAAATGAAGGCATCTTCAAAAAGATTGACAGAAGTTGCATTTCAGAAGTCAGAATTGGAAATAACAAATTTATTGAGGTTAAAAGAAAAGGTGATATGTTGATCAATACGCCATCAAGTACTAAATTAATTTCATATATTATTTTAGTGCTTGAAATAGATCATAATCTCCCTAGTATTGGTCAACTACTTCAGAGAAATTATAATGTTGTGTTTAAAGATAGTTGTTGCACTATATTAGACTTATTGAGACAAGAAGTTGTTACAGTCTCAAATGAATGATAGAAGTTTTGTGTTGAACTGGAACTTGGTAACCTCAAGACTATACCAGTTCAGTGGATAAATCAAATATTTAGCACAAAAGACAAGGACATGTGCACTTTAAGTCCCTTAGTTAAGTGTGCAAGTCAGAATTGGTTGAGAAGATGGTCAAAGTTGAAGATGAAGCTGAAGATTAAGGCTTTGATGATCTTCTTGTTAAAGGCACTAGGCCTATTGTTGAAGCTTATCATAAATGTGACTTAGCAGTATTGGAGCCTGCACATTTTTAAAAAGTTGTACGAGAAACCAAATCGATGTCTGCAACATGGAGGCCAAGGAGGAGTGTTAGAAATTGGCAATCCATGCAACAACTCTCTCACTTGACGAGATGCAAAAGTGCAAGTCAAAGTGGCAGGCAATCCAAAGTACAAGCCAAGGTGGCGGACAATCTAAGTGAAAGCCAAAGTGGCGGACAGTCTAACTGCGAACTGTCCCAAAACTTTTGATACAAGCCAACAAGTTGTCAACTTGTTTAAAAAGTTGTCAGATTATTTTATTTATCTTTAATTTGATAGTTTAATGTAATCGATGCTGATTAAACAGAAATCAACCAATAAGTGATCCCATGCATCTAGACATGCCAATTTGTCAAGTAATAGTTGGTAAAATTTTCCTATTTAAGTGTATGCTTGTAAACATATGATTTGGAATAATAATAAAAAAACAAGAAATCAATTTTGATTGCTAAAATTGATCTGTAACCAACATGTTGGTGAATGCCAGTTCACCTTTGACGTAACAACGAATTCAATGGCCATGAAGCTAGAATTAGGAAGAATAAGCACCTTTCGAAGGATTACAGCACACAAACAACAAGTTTTGATTCCATGATGAACTATCACAAAAACAATAAGAATCAATGAAAATCAAGAACAAAGTAATAAGAAAGAAACTGATCTCATTATGAATAAATCAAACTCAAAACTTACTAATAACAATTACTTTAACCTATTTATAGTCAGCAATAGACTAAAGTCGGTGGAAACCAAATGATAACCAACAACTAATACCCTAACTAATTAAGAACCAAAGCGACTACCAGTAATTGCATTGACTGGAGTTTCGACCTTGGGCTACGTGTTGATATCATCAACAATGACTGGCTAACTGGGATGTTGCATCAATAGTTTTTATTATGGGTTTGGTTTTTGTTAATTTAGATATTCAATTAATTGAATATTTTATTTGGAAATGGATTGGATTTTTTATTTTTGTAAAATCAGTTAGACTGGATTGAGTTATTTTGTTTAAATATAATGGGAGAGTTTGGGTATAGAAATTGACATTCGGTTAAAAAATAGTTATGATATATCGTAATTGATATGGTGTTTATCATAAATTTTTTAAGTTATTGATATTTTTTAAAAAAAATTTGAGTTTGTAAAATCTACTTTTTAGAGAACTTTTAGATATTTGAACTTGCGAATGTATAGAATAACTTAGAGGTAACTCATTTTATAGTATCAATCACTTCAGTAAAGGAGATCACACAAAGATTAAACTCTTTTATTTATTAATTATCTCATATTAATTTAATTAATATTTATGATATGACTTCACTCATGATTAATTTTGTATGACACATTATACAAAAAAAATGATTTGCCTTAAAAGAAAAGTAGGCAGAGGAAAGGCTTCAACTGCAATCCCTAACCTCAAAGACTAATTTAATAAAACAAAATTTTGGCACAGGATTCCGAAACTAAACCAAGAAAAGCATCAATCACAAATAGAATGGTGAAGGCAGTTTGGGAGGGAACCTAACATGATGTTCATCTTGAACACTAGACATAAAGTTAAAGCACTTGATCACTTAACTAGGTGTCACTGACAAGTTTTACTAGTGTTTTGAAATTTTCAACTGAGCTACCTTTGGGCTGTACTGCCGTGTAAGCCCGCTCTCTTTGAATTCCGATTTTCTCTCTCATTTTCTTTCCTTGTTCGCTGCAGAGTATCAACTTCAAGGCTTTCTTTGTTCCTTCTTTTGTCAATGTTCCCCCCTCTAACCCCAACCCAAATCCCCATACAACCTCCACAGTTCGAGTGTTCAATATTTGGTCTCCATAAAATGGCCTAAAGATCATAGGAACCCCTCCGACAATACTGTCTAAGATTGAATTCCATCCACCATGACTTACAAACACCCCCACAGACGAATGTTGTAGTATTTTCTGTTGAGGAGCCCATGGAACTATCTTCCCTCTCGACCTCGTTCTTTCTAGGAACCCTGGTGGCAATTGCTTTTCAGGATTTCCCTTGAAAGACCAAAGAAATGGAAACTCACTTTCCTCTAGGGCCTCCGATAATGCTTCTAGCTCGTGGAGCGGTGGTGTTGCCACGCTTCCGAAGCTGATGTATACCACTGATGATGGTTTGTGCTTGCTCAACCAATCCAAGCAGCAATGCGAGTCATCAATTGTGAAACTGGAAACTGATGATACTAGATTGAAGGGACCAACGTTGAGAAACATATTGAACTTTAATTTAAGCATGTTGACAACTTTATTATCTACATCTTCGAATGAATTTGCAGCAATTGCAGTAGCGCGTGACAGTTCTAATCCCATTTTATACAACATTGCAGCCATGGGGGCATCTAGGTCCCCACAAGTTATTCCACCAGGTAAGTCAGAAACACGTATACCAGAAAAATCAGGAAAAAAATCAAGTGATTTGTCTTGAGAACCTACAATATTAAGAATATTCTTAGAATTGCTCTTCTCATCAACTCAAGCAACATCGTGCACATCATGAGATATAAATGACAAAATTATAATAAATAAATGAATCATACTCTTTTAAGTTAAGCATACAGCTAGCAAAGAACTATAAAGAAATACATATAATATGTATGCATGCATGCATTCATTCATCCGTACCATTAATTCCTACAAGCTGACGAATAAAATCGGTCTCAGCATGAACGAAAAGTGTCCTGGGCGCAGCCGTCCAAAGCACCACCCAAGGGATGTTCAGCTCATCTGCGATGTCACCCCCAAATGCATAAAACGCATCTGTTATCAAACAATCAATTGGCTTACCAGTTTCAGCCACAACCGCACCTATAGCCTCTATAAAATTGCCAGGTGTTGCCTTAAGGAAATACTCGACGGGCTCATTAGGATCCCCCCTATATATATACCCTTCAGGCAATCCATCCCATATATTAAAAGGCTTGATTTTGTGAAATTTGTTGGGAAAGTTTGAGTTGTTTGATTGTTGGGTGCTAAGGAAGGAAAATATGGTGTTGGGGCAAGCATCCGATAGTTGATGGATGATGTTGAGAAGAGGGGCAGCATGGGTGCCAAAGGGGAAAGGCAATACCACTATGTGTTTAGAGGCATTCTTGTAGTCCTCCATTGGGTTCCTTCTTTAACCTTTGACAATTAATGCACCAGACTTGTTTTTATTCAAGCTTGTGAGTTATAGAAATGAGATGAAATGTAGTACTCAAAATAAAAGAAAAAGAAACAAATAAGTTGATAATGAATATTCCTATTTATGGATTAGGTTGGTACTTCTGAAAACCAACACAATCATTTTAGTTATCAATAAATGTCTATCTTCAAACAACTAAAAACCAACATAATCCTTTAGTTATTAATAAATATCATCATCTAACAATCGAATCTAAGTACATCTCCTCATAAGTGAGTATTAGATTATTAGTGCCCCAATTACAATCCTACCTCTGTCAATCCATGAGCAACAACATTATCAACATCATTCAAACTGTCGAGACAACCCATGCCATTTTTCCACTAGACATGCACTAATAAACTGGTCTAGTTTTTGAAAGGGTTAAACAATATTTAATTAATAATAATCAAACAAATTTATTTAATTTCTTATGAAAAAATTTAAAAATAATAAACTCACAAGTCTCAGCGAATCAAATTATTGTGAAAGAATTCACATTTAAGTATTTAAACTAGAACTTTTTTCCCAACTTTTTTTTTTTGTTTTTTTCAAATGGATAGTTGTTTCAAAAAAAGAAAGAAAGAAAGACTATGGCCACTTGAATGGTATATCTATGTCAGCCGCTTTTTGTGTCCATTTGTTCGCTTTACTCAACTCATGATTGCACATATTCATCGATTTAACCATTTATATCAAAGTCTTTCATCGCTACTTTAATATTTTTGAGAGCAAGATTAATGTCCAATTTGCTTTTGATATTCTTGTAACAATGTTGCTCCAGTTTTTGTCCTTGTTCAAAAGCTTATATTTTGTCCATTCTCTATTCATGCTTATATACAAAATTCAAATGCACAACATAAATTCTTGCTTGGAATTGGGAATGTGAATCAAGTTTTCTACATTCAAGTTATTCCTTAAAATTGATACTATTATAATTTTCACAATTCAACTGCATTTTTCATTTCAGTTTCAATTATATCCTTATACAGCCTTTTCAATTCTAAATTTATAGAAATTTTATTTCAGTCTTGACACATTCACAAATTAGTCTCTAAATGCAAAACTAATAAAAATTACTTAACAAAATAGTCATTGAACATCTTCAATCTACCATTTTCTATCAAGAACATTTAAGATTTATTAATGGTAACTTTTAAAAACGAAGATACAAATTAGTTATATCAAACTACGACGATCTAAAAACATAAAATTTACGGAAAATGAACTTTGGAGTGCTTAACATGCAAATACACAAGCTTGGCCGAACCTTTAAGTTCTAAAAATGGAGTTTTTGTTTTCTATTTCCGCTGAAAAGAACAAATGAAGATGATGACATTCATGTTTTACTAATTTAATTCATGTTTTACTAATTTAACATATTTTATTATTAATTTAATAATATAATAAATTTATTTTGCAACTAAACACTACATACAACTGTCCATTATACTGAAAAAGTGACTAATTGCCACATAAATCCCTTAACATTTGCTATTTAAGTTTTTTAACTAATAAAAGTCAATAGCAATTAAAGTTTTACAATTTTTATGATTTAGTCCTTATACTCTAAATAACCATATGATCATTAAGATTCTTGGACCAAAATTCAATTCATTTTTATAGTAACTCCTCTGTAAATGTTTAATAAGAATATTTACAAGCTCGATTTATGGAAACGAAGTCCTAATACCTCATTTTCCAAAACTATTAACTTTAGGGTGAAACCATTTGTACTTTGACTAATTGACTGATTAGCAAAATTTATCAGATCAATACGCAATATAACATTATAATAGACTTGTAAATATTAATAAATAATATTTGCTGACTCGATTATCGGAATACGGGGTTTCAAAATCATTGTTTTTTATACCACTAAAAAAGGGTTGTTACATTAAGTGCTTTCAAACTTTCAGCCCTTGAATGGGATGTTCAATTTAGTCATTTTCTTATAATTTTTATGTTTTTGAGGTCGTGAGAGCTTGATTTAGCTAGCCCTTGTATCAATTTGTAAAACTGTTAAAGTTTTTGAAAGTTTCCATTGATGAATTCTTGCAGAGATATGTGTTAAATTGATAGATTTTAAGCTTAGATGTGAAAAGGACTATATTGTAAAGTGTAATTGTTAGTTTTGTCAAAAAGGACTAAAATGCATAAATTGAATTTTTGGTGTGAAATTTTTGTAATTTTAGATAATAGAGGATCCTAAAAGGATGTAATTGAGATCAATTTCAAACTCAAAGCCCAAATTTGAAAGATATTGTAATTTAGATTTTAGACACTAAATTGAATCAAATGTAAAATTGTAGGGGCATTCGAAAATGAAATGGAACTGATTCATGCATAAAATAGAATTTTATAAGATGTTTAGAATTGATAAATTGAACTGAATTATTGTATAGATCAGGAATTGAACCAAACCAAAGATAATCGGCAAAAAGGAAAAATTGTTGATTAGTCCTTAAAGAATTGTTCAATTGTTATTTTTCCGAGTAATTCATATGGAACTTACTATTTTGTTTCATGTTAGGTTTGAATTGTTTATTTTGCTTATTAGTTTATTTAAATATGAATTGGTTGATTTTGTCATCAATTGGACCAAATTGCAAAGTATGAAATCTTTGATATTTACGAATAGGTACAAGGTACCAAAATGAAAATGAAATGTTTATATTAATGGTATGACATGTATTTGTTGTTTACAAGGATTGAAATGCTACGATTGCAATAATAATTCCCATGTGAATTTAGTAAAGGATTAGGATACATATGGCATGTCATTAGGTCTAATATGAAATTGATCAGGGATTACATGATTATACGAGATCCAACATTTGTTGCATATTCTCAATTCATAAATGTCAACTTGTGTGAACAACCCTAATCATTGTCAGTTTGTGTGAACAGTATAGTCCTATGTATCCGACTTCAGTTTACTAAGGTTTTCTTGGGTGAGAAAACTGTAACCTAATGGAAACAAACTTGTTGAAATGATATAAACATGAATTGGATTACATATACTTTCAAATTGCATATGAATTGAATGATATATGTTACTAGATGGAAATTTTTGTATATATATATGATTTGCGTTATAAGTTCTTGACATGTAAATGAACCAACCTATTGGTTGTATTTGTTGAAATACGTATGAAAGTATAAGGATGCCAAAGGATGCCATGTTATATACCAATGTGTTTAATTAAATTGTTGTAATGTTAAGGTAAGTTAAGTAATTTCTTATGGACTTACTAAGCATTCAATATGCTTACTATGTTGCCTCATTTTTCCTTGTAGATTGTCAACCTGTGGATCGTGTCAAATAGATCGACTAAAAGCTCACACTATCTTGTTATTGATTCATTAGTCTTGCAATCATTTTAAACCTCGATTTTGTGTCATGTATATAGGTGTTAAGCACTTGTTGAGTCTTGAATGATAATTTCAAACCTTTCTGATGCTTGATTTTAACAATGTAAATGTTTAGTTGAAAATGGTATGATTTGGTAAATGGGTTGGTATTTGAAATGGCCATTTTGAATGTAAATTGGCATGTTTTGAAAAGCTTGGAGTTAAGTAAACGTTTGGTAATTGCCAAATGGATTAGTTTGAATGCCATGGTATTAGAATGTCATGTTTAGTGGTTGAATCGGTAGTATAGTTGATGTAAAAATGATTGCGGATGTTTATACATGTTTCGATGTGTTTGGAATGATTTTTGTGCAGGTAAAGTTGTGCAAATATGCACCAAATTTAAATTTTGGAAAGGTAGACATGAAATAGGTACTAAATAGCTCAAATTTTACCTAAAATAAAGTCTAAGTTCTGACAAGCAATCTTCCTCGTCACAACGTCGACTGATAGTGAATCACATCGCGACATCAAATGGCCTGTGGTCACAGCGTGACAAAATGTTTGGCAACGTCACAACGTGGAGGAAGTGATGTCATGATGTCAGCCCCAAAATTTTAAAAATTTACAATTTAGTCTTATTTCATGCTTCGGTAACAAAACAGCTTTCATAAGCTCGATTAAGGCTCAGATTTATTTGAGTATCATAATATGAATGTGTTTATGACATGATTGTATGTTTGAATGATTTATTTACAATGCATTTGACATTAGTTATTCTAACAATGGATGTGGCATCTTGTAGCTTAGATCTGGCGATCAACTCGGGCAAAGGGTGTTACAATTGACGTTGCTTTGTTTCTACAAAGAAATGCATGGTTTTTGTTGTTGTATTATGCTATGATAATGGTAGGTTTGTGAAAGGCTTAACAAGCTATATAAATCACGTGGGGAATGTAATAGCACAATTTCCAGTGGTGTTGGAAACAGTGATTTAGGGACCACAAATTCGATGAGAGAGTCTGTAAATATTATTATTTAATATTTATGAGTCAAATATAGTGTAATAGTAAATTTTGAATTGATAACTGTAGTTAATTGAATGATTAGTTAAGTTTAAGTGGGATTATCTCTAAAGTCAAGTGGTTTTAGAAAATGAGGTATCAGAGCCTCATTTCTATAAACCGAACCCGTAAATATTTTTTAAATATTTACATAGTGACTATATAGGTGTATTAAAATTTGGTTAGGTAATTTTATCATTTAGTTAGTTAATTAAAGAAAAAGGATTAAATTGTAAAAGATGAAAAAATTAATTATTATTGATTTATTTTAACATAATAGTATAAATAATTAAAGAAGGGAATTAATATTGAAATTAGACCCTAACATTTGAATATAAACGGTTTTGGGTTTGCAATTTTTTATTTTACATGGTTTAGTTAAGGGCAAAGTGATAAATATTTAATTAAACTATAAACAAATAAAATAAACAAAGGCTATCGTCTCTTTCCTTTGTTTTGGCCAAAAATGGGAAGAAAGAAATAGCCATGGAAGTAGCCTAAGTGCTTGGTCATTTGGTGTATTGCATGTAAGCCCATTTCTTATCCGATTCTCATGAAGTGATCGTTATATTGATATCTAACTAGTTTAGAGACTAATTTGTGAAACTATTAAACGTTTAAAAATTTATCATTGATGATTTTGAGTGTTTTTTATATTATGTGATTTTATTGAAAGCTTGATTGTTAGATGAGATTAAATTTGTAAAGTGATTTTAGTATTTTTTTGTGTTTAGTGATTAAATTGAAAATAAACTAAAATAGAAATGGTTTTTCTCAATAATTTCAAAATTTTAGGGCTATTTTAGAATGGTTAAAAATTAGGTTCAATGGGTTTAAAGTTTAATTATGAGAAATAAGCTTGTTTTGGTCTTAAGGACCAAATTGATTAAGTGTAAAAGTTTTGGACAAATGTGTAAAAAATTGTAAATAGGAAGTTATATGTATTAAATTGAATGGTATGAAATTGAGGCTAATAATTGAAATAAATTATATTATAGATCAATATCAAATAGAAAGTCGAGAAAAAGGAAAAGTTGCTAAATAGTCCCTGAACTGTTGCAAACTCTACAGTTTAGCCCTGGAAAGTTTGTTCGGTTTAATTTACCATATTTTAAATTGCATATTGAGTGAAAAACTTGATTGTTGAATGTTCAATTTACTAGATATTAGATGTTATATTAATGAGAATTGAAGTAGTGAATCGCTTATAATATTGATTAACAATGATAACTCCTGTGTCGGATGATGTAGGATAGAGTAAGATTGGCATGCCCATAGGTTATAGTGCGCATGGTACAGGTATTGATTGGAGACGGGATGATGATTCCTATCCTGTGATTTTACACTTAATATACCGAAGTCTAGCATTTGTTGCGAACTATTGTGATATATTACAGGGATTCTGGCATGTTACCAGGGGCGAATGTAAAGCCTTCGGGCTTGGCACTTAGTGCCCAAGCGTGTTTTAGGAGGGATGTTAGCGTACGGGCTAGGCATTTGATGTCGAGGCATGTTGTCGGTTGGATTGGCTCGTTTGAGCATATGGCGTGTTTTGGATGAATAATTGTGTACTAGTATCCATATATCGTTCATCGGGCAATGTTTCTTGTGTTAAATATCTTGCTATTGAATTGTTGAAAGATTATTCATGAATCTTCTAATAGCATTGTGGCCTGATAATGAATGATCCCGTACTTATTTATGTATAAACTCACCTGTTGTGAATTGTGGTTGACAGGAAACTCTGACTTTTAATCTTGTTATTAAAATTGTTATGTTTAATTCGATAAGCTTTATTGTGTTAACCGTTGAACTTACTAAGCTCTAGTGAAGCTTACTCGTGTTCTTTTATGGAGTCAGACGATCGGATCAACTTAAAGATCACACTATCCATATTCATTTTGGTAAATTTTGATATGCTTATTTTGGGTTATATGGCATGTAATAGGTGTTTTTGTATATGTTTAGATACTTATTACAAATGTTATGTTTTAAGCTTGGTATAAACTTACTTGTGTATGTGCCTTTAATCTTGGTGTGAATATGTTCATATAAAGTTGTTTTCGTCATGTGATATAAACCTTATTTAAGTGTTTGAATCATGGCATGAATGAATATGAATGATTAAGAATAAATGATGAGTTTGGAATGAGTTTTATATATGAACTTATGAATTTGAATGCAAATTAGTTGATGTGTCAAGTGAATTGAGGTTGATAATTAAATTATGGTGTCAATGAGGACACATTGGTTAGGCATTTAGGTTGATTGTTTTGGCATGTTTTAAGCTTGTTTAAATGTGTTTTTGAAGTATGGAAATGGTTGATTTTAATTTGGCTTGGAACCTAAGTGTTGGATGAAAGTTTTGTCTTGTTTTGGATCCTTTTTAAGGTGCACATGGCCTGGGCTATGCTACACAACCTGGTTACATGGCCATGTGTCTTATTAATTTTTAGGTGTAGGATTTTCCACACGATCATAGTTAGTTACACGGCCGTGTGACCTCTGTTTCCAAAATTTTCAAATTTTTGCATATTTTTCTGTTTTGATTCAAATTAGTCCCAGATTATTCCCAAACTATTTTTAGGGCCTCGTAAGCTTGGTTTAAGACTCGTAAGTGTATTTTAACCTGATTTTTATAAGCTATTGATTATTTTCATTGATTTTATATTTTGTTTCTGTTTGATGATAATTGTCCTGATCTGTATTGTAACGCTCCGTAACCCCAACCCGACGACGGAGACGAGTTAGGGGTGTTACAGGGAATTTTAGATTGGCTAAAATTTATGCTATAATAGAGGCTTTATTATGGCTATGTGGAAAGGGCGTGGATTGTTTAATTATGGAATCAGATTGTTTGATTGTGATTAATGTTTTAAATAAGAAGGGTGTTGGTATGTTTGAGTTCGGATTGCTTGTTCAAGAATGTATTTTTCTTCATTCATAGTTTATTGTTATTGATCTATCCTTTCTTTGGGAGAAAGGGGATACAAATAAGTCGACTCATTGCTTAGCTCGAGTGGCCTTGTCTTATACATCTCTTTTTAAGTTTGAAGTTCTTTTGGATGTTTTGTTACCTATTATTAGTATAGACGTTTCTTCTCGTCAGAGAGGATGGGACGAATAAGACTGGATGTATGAGGTAAGCCTATTGACTTGGGTTTAACTTGTTTCCCCCTATAAGCTTCTATTATGTTCGGTTTTGTTTTTCTAATGAATATGTACATTCCTTTAAAAAAAGTCTATCCACTAGTAGGATACTGACTATATTGATTCATAAGTTGGGCCAAGTCCAAATCCTGTATAAAATCAATATCATAGATAATTACTCAAACCTAACTTGGTGCAAAATATAACTTTTAAATATTGCCCAAATCTATTCATATTTATAAATAACTAAAATAAACATATTTAAACATACTAAATTATTATTATTATTAAATAAAATTAATATGAGTAATTACTAATTATATATAAATTTCTTTTACTATCACCGTTTTCATTAAATTTTTAAATATAAACAATATCTTAAAATTTTACATTATAGTATAATGTTTTTTTTAAATTTAATATGACATAAATTAGTTAATACATAATAATCAAAAAAATTAATACATAAAATGTGTTCAAGCTAGCTTGAATTAGGATTTTGAATACTAAAACCTAAACACGTCCCATATTGGGATAAAATTCAAAATTACACATAAACTTTGATTAAATTTGTATTCTAATATATCAATTTTAATTTGATACAGTTATACACATGAAACTTTTTTTTTTGAAATCAATTGACTGTGTATATTATTAGAAAAGACTAGAAAAAAGACATAAAAACCTAACAAAGACCCTTAAGCCCAGGCCTATTACATCAAACCTAATTCAAATCCGGCCTCATTATTTTATGGATTAATAAAGCCCTCCTAAAAAGCTGTAAAAATAAACGTAACTTAGAAGAAACAATAAACAATAAATGCGTCTGAATAAAAATAGGAAACTAGTTGTCTACTCAGTCATCTCAAACGGCTGGCCTCCACTACCATTAATTGAGTTGTCATTTCCAAGCCCCTATCTGTTTTGACGATAACAATACCAAGGATAAAGCTTTTATTTACTATCCTTTTTTTTTTGAAATCAGATTCTCCATCCTCTCCTTCAGTCTGGCCTTCGTGACCATTTTCCCTCCGAGACTAAAGGGTGTCGATTCAGCTCCTCTCCCACAAAGTAAGAGATCTCTCCGCTTTGTAGAGTGTGCTTTGAGAATCTGTGTGCTTGCCAGTTCCCTGATCTATGGATGTGCTTAAAGATAATTTCTTGAAAGCATAAATTCTTGTTCTGAATGTCTTTTATAATCGCTCCAATCTCTGATTATCTATTGAAGACATCTGACATTTTTTAATTACGGTTCTGGAATCCCCCATTATTATTACCGATTGTATACCCATTGTTATCCCTAGCTTTATACCTTCCAAGCATGCGAATGCTTTTGCTGGGAATGGGGAAGGGATGTTGTTGTGAAGGGTCGATTTTAAAACCAGGAGTTCGCCCATCAGTCCCTAAACCACCAAACTTGTCGTTGATTTTAAGTTTCGGTTATCGAACACCGCATCAAACTGGATCGCTATTCTCGGTATGTCCTCTTAAACTCTGTAATTTTTACTTGTGTTTAAAAGGGTTTGAGTTTCTCTCACTCTTTCATTTTCTGCTATATACCCCTGTATTCGTTGGACAAGTTCTCTCCCTGTCATCTCTTTCCTCTTGTGCATGAGCTGATATCTGGAGAACCAGATTAGCCATAAAGCAATACAGAAATGGCGACATTGGTCCTCAGTTCCTCTCTTGAAAACCCAGGTGAGCCACTCCCATAAAGTTTGATTCATATTGTTCATGACCCAAGATAGATGTCAACACTACCACACTTCTATTGTTACAGGACATTTTCTAAAAATATGAGGATTGTCTTCAACCCCAGCACGGCAACGGGTGCATCTGTCACTTGCAGTAATCCTTCTATATCTGAGATTTGCTAGATGGGGGATGAAATCCCAGGAGATTCACCAGATAGTTATAGTAATTTTTGAAGAAAGTTGTAAACCCCATAATTTTTTGTAAAAATTTTTAGTTTCGATTTGTAATAAGTAATTACTAGGATCCAGATTAGCCCCTTGTAAAAGTTTGTAGGCACTTCAAACTGAGAATTCCCCGGACGGTTCTTCTTTCCAGACTTGAATATCTTCATGATCCGCCTCTGCAAGTGGGATCTGTAAAATTTTCTTCGCAGTTTCCGTTGAAAAGGTATCATAGATCAGCTTCGTCTTTAACTTTTTATTTTGAATGTCGATGAGATCTGAATCTGACTGTAACTCCTTATTTTCTGTTCTGTTATGTCCTTCCACTTTGTCGATCCCCTGAATCCACCTATCGTCCTAAATTGAAATGTTATCCCCTCTGCCCACTCTCCAGCACAGCCCTCTTTGGAGAAGTCCCTTGGCAGCCCAAATACTCTTCCAGGTAAGTGCAGGTAAATTTCACAACTCTGCATTTAGAAAATTTGATCGCGGATAATATTTTGCTTTTAAAACTCTAGCCAATAATGAATTCGGATAAATAATAAGACGCCAACCTTGTTTGGCTAATAATGCAATATTGAATAGACCAAAATTTCGAAAACCTAATCCACTATTTTCTTTAAAAAAAAAAGATTTTTCCAAACGCACCAATGAATGCCCTTTTTTCCATGTCCCTTTTGCCACTAGAACTTCACAATGATGCTTTCAAGTTCATCACATAGCTTTTTAGGTAATAAAAAACAAGTCATCGTATAAGTAGGTATGGCCTGGAGAATGGATTTTATAAAAATTTCTTTTCCGCCTTGAGATAAAAACCTATTACTCTAATTATCAATACATTTTTTGAGGCGATACTTTAGATTTTGAAAAGATTCCTTTTTCCTCCGACCCACCATATTCGGTAATCCTAAATATCGTTCTGGTTCGTTCGAGCTTCGGATCCCCATTAAGTTGACAACTAATCTTCTATCTTCCTCCATAGTATTTGTACTAAAAAATACCGTTGATTTTTTAAAATTCACGTATTGACCCGAACACGATCTATATTCGCGTAAAATGTCCTTAGACAATTTTGCTCCCCTAGTTGTAGCCTCCCCGAATAAAATACAATCATCAGCAAATAGAAGGTAAGAAACCGGTGGAACGCTTCTACTAACCATAACACCTTTGAAAAACCCCTCATATGTAGCAAGTATTAGTAAGCTCGAGAGACCCTCTCCACATAGAAGAAAAAAGGAATGGACTTAGAGGATCACCCTGTCGAAGGCCTCTAGTGGGCAGAAACTTTTCTCCAATATTCCCATTAATGACCACTGAATAAGAAACCGTAGTTACACATTTCATAAGATCATCCACCCATTTTTGGTCAAATCCCATTCGTAGCATTATCTCCTTTATGAAATTCCATTCAACCCTATCATATGCTTTACTCATGTTGAGTTTAACTGCCATAAAGCCCTTCTTCCCCAATCTCTTGTGTTTTAGCATATGCAATATTTCGTAGGCCAATAAGACATTATCTGAAATTAAGCGTCTTGGCACAAAAGCACTCTGCGCACCATCAATACATTTTTCAATAACCCCTCTAAGCTGATTTGCAATTACCTTCGCTAGAATTTTGTAAAGTACATTACATAGACTAATCGGCCTAAACTGCGTCATATTATTGGAAACTTTTGGAATAAGCATTATATTAGTAGAATTAAAAGAGCTCACGTCTATCCCCTTTAAGGAGTTGTAAGCAAAAGGAGGTGACATCCTCTCCAACAATATGCCAGCATTTCTGATAAAAAAGACTTGGGAATCCATCTTCTCCTGGTGCCTTTATGGGTCCCATGGCAAACACTGCTTCTTGAATCTCCTCTTTTGTGTATGTTGTTGTAAGCTTCCGATTGTCCTACTCATTAATACACCGATCAATCCCAGTCATTAAATGGTCATAGTTCCCCCTATCCCCTACTGAAAACAAATTTAGAAAATAAGATCGTGCAGCCCCTTCAATTTCCTACAAGGCCTCCAATTCTCTCCCATTTTCGTTTCACAGCTTATGGATAAAATTTATCTTTCGACGCTGTGTGGCTTGACTGTGAAAAAATGATGTATTTTTATCCCCAAATTCCAGCCAATTCAATCGAGCCTCTGCTCCCAATAGCGCTTATCTTTCTCGATCTCCAAATTTAAATAGATTTTCTTATCAATCAAATCAGCTAAATTGTTATCATCCCTATCAGATTCAGTCAGCTCGGCTAATTTTTCCATGAGAACCTGTTTTTTCTTTTTCCTACCTACTTGAATTTGCTCAGCCCACTGTTTCAGCCCTATTTTTAAAAACTCCAGCTTCTGCAAAAGACCACGTACAGGCTTCTCCCATAGACCCTGAACTTCACGAATGAAAGAATCCTCTACAACCCACCAAACTTCAAATTTAAACGTACAATTCCTCAATTGATCTTTATTCTTTCTTGTATCAATTAGAAGAGCGCAATGGTCTGAAAAAGAGTGTACCATGTGTTGAACTTTCACCTCCAGAAACAAAGTGATCCATTTTACATTAGCAACACATCTATCCAGTCGTTCTTGAATATTTGTCTCCGGTAAATTACCTCTCTCCCAACTGAACCAATGTCCTGAAAATCCCACGTCATTCAGTTGACATTCCTCTAAAGTTCTTCGAAATTGTTCCATCCTTCTTTCATCTCTAGGCAGCCCTCCTTTTTCCTCGAAACCGTACATAATTTCATTAAAGTCTCCGCAAACCAACCAAGGGATATCCATATTAGAAGTCAAACTTTTCAGAACTGCCCATGAATCATTCCTGTCTTGTGCGTATGGGGATCCGTAAAATCCTGTAAATCTCCAATTGGTTCCTGATTTGTTGTCTCTAATTAACATATCAATATGCCTTCTAGAAAAAATTTAGAGTGTAATATTAGCATCAATCTTTTAAGCTAAACACAACCCACCCCTCGTACCATCTAAATCGTCTTCAATACCATTAACAAAACCACAACTTCTACGTACTCGTTCCATCTATCTTTTACAAAGCTTTGTCTCCATAAAGAAGGCAATTTGGGGATTATGAGACTTCAAAAAATGTCGAAGTCTCCGAATCGTTCGTGGGCTCCCCAACCCACGAACATTCCAGCTTATGATTTTCATTGCGCTCAGTCGACTTGCCTTGTAGAAGCCGCCGATGATACAAGGTTAAACTCAACCATTCTTTTGTTCCTTGCTGTGTCATTGTCACTTCCTTCCTTTCCTGTAAGACCTTTCATCTCCCTTCATTACGCTTTTTCCCCTCTTCCCCTATTAAAATACTATATTCCAAGTCATGATCCATGGCAGTTTGCATTTGATCCAGCCAAGGTTTCTCCCTCCTTTGATCAAGAGATGACACTCCTCCTTTAATGTTAAAACCCAAAATCAGATCAATAAATGTCCCACTTCTTTCTTTGTTTGCCCTATCCCATGATATGTTTCCCAGAATTCGGTTATCCTGCCAGCTACCCTCCCTTTTTCCTTCACCTTCTTCTCATAGCCATATGCTATTCATTGATGCAGCTCTTCGTGATTGTGCCCTTAATGATAAGTCCCAGCCTGTTTCAGCGATTTCCACCCCTAATGTCATTTTTGCCTCATAAAAAGAGTCGCTATGCCCCAAACGTCCACAATAGAAACAGAAAAGTGATAATCGTTCATACTTAAATTTGACATATGAACCTCTTCCATAGCACATGACCTTCTTCTTCCTTTTCAAAGGGCACCTAATGTCAATATGCACTCTTTCTCTCATGTAATTTCGATTTTCTTTCCCCAAATTTGATCCATCATATTCTAAAAAAACCCTACAAAATTCCCCAATTGTATTGCTACCTTTTTAGAAAACATCCCAATTGGAACATCATGAATTTGTACCCAAAAAGGAGTGAAAATTAATGGTACTCTTAATGGGTCCTCCCCCGTTTTTAATTTGTAAAGCACCAGTAAGTGATTATTAAAAGTCCATGGTAAACCCTTCAAAACCCTTTTCATATCCATAATGTGAAAAAATTGAAAAAGGTACCTTTTATCTCCCAGATCTCGAATTTGAACCCCACGAACAGGATGCCACAGGTTTACTTTTCATGGCTGGGAAGTGAATTAGCTATTAGGAAACAGCCTACTAGTTGAAACTCCCTCACTTCTCTATTTGTATTCAGATCTGCTTCAATCTGCAAAATTTCTTCCTCTTCTTCATTAATTGTCAATTGGGCTAATTCAACTTCCATAATTGCAGGTTTAAAGGCCAGAAGATAAGACCAAATCTTTCTAAATCGTAGAAGGAAAAGAACTACATACGCCGATTGCAAAAAAACTAATAAACAAAATAGAAACAGATATTAGACAAAGAACAAGAAAACCTAAAAATTCATGCCAATGGCGACAGACAATATCATGCTAGGATAACAAACCTAACATTTGCTTGTATATAAATTTGTAACTTTTGAACCACAAACTCAATCGTTATACACATGGAACTTAATTATAATTCAATCGTATATATGAAACTTAGATTTTAATTAAATTATATATATTTAAAGAAATAAATATATCAAATTATATTTACATTGAATAAATATAATTATTTGCATATACAATATATAAATTTTAAAAATTCAAACTTGAAATTTGGAACGTAACTAGAACGTTTTAAAATTTGGGAACCAATTTAAAACGAGTCATAATTTGGGAATATCTGATGCAATTAACACTATTCTTGCTCTCTTAAATGCTTCTTTAGGATAAAAGAAGTCAATGAAACAATCGGTTTCAGAACACACTACCAATTTCTCAATAATCCGAGGCAACACTTGGTTGTCATTGGGGTGTATAAATGCATCAAAAGAGTAAAACGGCACTGCCTTTTCACCTTTACCTGTGTTCCAACAGATGATTTAGGAATGCAACATCATGTATAGCATCATGATCAAACAAAACACCAAACATGGCTCCAAATGTATCATCACTACTCAATATAATTGCAATTAAAAACAAAATCATAGAATCCTAGTTCCCGCAGAATCAGTTGAATATTAAGTAGGCGACTGTAATGTATCTCTTTTTGTGGTTTCCCTAATTGCCGCGTTTGAATATGAGAGATGCCAGGTTAGCCCTCCACCCAATAATCGATGAAGACGGCTCTTGCATTTTAGGAATAAGGGATGCTAGTCCTGGCCGCATGCGGTAACTGGGAATGATTGGATGCTTGACATTTGTCTCTGCCGTCCTGGAAAAGATTCAACAAGTACATTATCATATCAACAAAGCATTGCTTGATTGCAAGTATCAATCTTCCAATAAAGATTCACTAAACAAACTTGTGCAGAGGCTAGGATAGGCATTTAGTAGCGATTGGCTTACTACGGTAAGCCAATTAGCTGGTAAAACACAAACAAAATCAGATCAATATCCCAACTTGAGAAAGAACTGCAAGCATTCTAAATTAATAATGCATGGAACAGGCATGATAAAAAGGAACGGAAACACGGTATATGAGTATGAAAAGTTCCTAAATCTTTAAATAAGATTTAAAGAAAAGAAAAGAAAATATTATAAAATTTAAATCAAAGGCATTAACAACTTCTAATTTTATGACATGATAGAAGGTTATGAAGTCTATAATTGAAGATGATATCTGTCTAAAAATTAAGATTAACCCTGAAGCTTTCAAAAAAGTTTGATGCATTTTATTGAAGTAAATCTTGTATAAAAGTATAAAATCAGTAACCACAACAGACATACCACTGCAAGTCAACTGCTACTTTAAGGGAGCTAAATTCACATGCAGTAAAGATTAATGCAAAAGTTTTGTGCCTTAAAAGTGTCAGAGCAACAGGCAATATCATCAGTTAGATAAACAGGTCCTTATTAGCCCAAATCATAATGCTATCAATTCTCCAAGTACTGAGATCTTCTGATTCAAACAAAGATTCATTGCAATTGAAGATGTCACTTGAAACCCTTTTAAATTTTAAAGAAATTAAGAAAGACAAAACTTTCCTATGTTATCTTCTTTGAATATCAAGGCCCCATTCAACTAGATAAGAAGCTAATGGGCTTTAAATCAACTGGTCAAATTTTACCAGAGTAAAGATAGTCAATCCTTCCTTCTTCCCACAAAAAAAAAAAAAAATTCACCCATCAGGTGTTGTTTAAAACAATGAAATAACATGTACTTGGCACATGGTAGGCAATATTTTGGACAGGACGGCCAAGGAACTGCTTGCTGCTCAGAGCACAGAAGCTTCAAAAAAACTTGTAAGGTAAAAACGTTCTCTTGGAGAAGCATGTATCCTACTTAATTAAGGATTATGAAATCATATTTGAAGAAAAAATAAATCATAACAAACTGAAATCATATTTGAAGAAAAAATAAATCATAACAAACTGAAAGTAATACATCAGCCTATATTTTCTGAAAACAAAAATATGTGTAATTTCATCAAAATGAACCTAACAAGTAAACATAACAACAACTGAAAAATACCAGCATTCAAATTCAGATAACAAATATCATATTTGTTTAAAATTTAAACTGCTTGAAGTATCTGCAGAACAATGGCAGTTAACAGGACTGAAATCTAGGCTGAAAAAAAAAAACGAAAAGATTAAGTAACTGCAATGAGAGAGGCATACGCAGGGGGCAGTGTGCCTTCAGAAGCAAATGTGGAAATGCCTTGTCGTTGCTTATGCTTAGGGTTGGAAGTGCATAGTACATATACCCGTCCGCGGCGCTTAACGGTTCTACAGAACTCACACATCTTTTTCACTGATGCTCGCACCTTCATATTTAATGCTGCATAATCCAAATTAAGATATCATCAAGTTCCATGAATCATACTCAACCATAACATAATAAATTAAGGTTATAGCTTGTAACCATGGAAAACCCCCAATTAGAATATCATCGAACTCCCAAAATCATATACAACAATACAATAATCACAAAAGTATTAACTATAAGTAAGAACAGATCAATGAAACGGATATTAACAATTCGAACTGTAACTCTTTACAAGATATTTAATTTCAGTCTCAAGAAAAAAAAACCCTAAGAGGATGTAGAGATTAAAATCGTGAAAGGGGCAGTCCGCCACCGCTATTTTACGATAGCGGCAGCAATAACTCAAAAGCCCACAACTCAAGTAGAAGTCATCATCAAGTTGAAGGTAAGGTTAGGTTTTTAAAGATTACCTTATTCAATTTCCTGGGCTATTGGAAACTTGAGAGCAAGAAGAGAGTTAACAGTGATAGTGGAGAGGGGTTTGTTTGGCAGCGGGGATGTGCGAAAAGAGGGTGGGTCGGGAATTTTAAAAGGAAATTGTTAACAAATATATATTAAAATTATTTTATAAATTTGTATAAATTATTTAACAAAGAAAGCAAGATGTTTGTCTGAGTAAAAAGAAATTATATCTTTCAAGTTTTATATTAAAAAAGAATATATGATGATATAAAGTTAGGTAATTAAATTATTAGGATTTATATATAAATGTTTTAAAAACATAAGGATAAAATATTTAAAAATTACTTTACATTGCAAAGGCATATTTTTTTCCCTCTAAAAGGCATATTTTAGATTTCCCTTTAATTTATTTCTTACTTTACTTAATAAGAACAAATAACATTAAAAATAATAAAAATATTAGAGTATACATTAAAAAACATATAAATATATATTAAAGTATTAAAAAATTAGGTAAAACATAAAAGTAAAGAAAATTATTACTTAATAAAAGCAAATTTGGAATGTGAAAGATATAAGTAAACAAAAAAATGGCAATGAAAGTTACAAGTTGGAAAAAGATTTTGAAGTTATTTTTAAATATATTTAAGATAATATTTTCATCACCTGCGATGCATGGATAGATTGCATTTATAATTTTTTTTATAAAATATTTATAATATTGAATGAATGTATTATATTCTTTAATGTTAATCAATTTTATTCTTAATTTAATATTTTAATTATGTAATTATGTTATAAAATAAGAAAAAATGAAAGATAAATTATAATGTTATTTAGGAAATCCTTTTCAACTAAAATTTTATTAGTAGAATATATTTGAAAACTTAAAATTAAACATAAATTTTTAATGTAATCGGAAAAAAAACATAATAAGTTTAAAAGTGATATGTAGTTGAGAAAAATTGTGATCCTTTATGTTTCGAGACTCGAGACAAGTTTATCTTATTTTCGTATTTCAGTTTCGATGTTTGGATGTTTTGAAACAATGGGTTCTTGTCTCGAAACTTAGAATATGACAAAATGAATATAGCTTCGATGTGCCCATGTCTCGAGATAGCTCGAGAAAAAGATCACTCTATTTCAAGACTACTATCAACTGGCCACGAAATAAATACGACAGCCCATTCTCCATGTACCAACGTTAGTAGTGGACCGAGTGCATAAAATTAAAAATAAATGAATCTAATCGAGGACTCCTCTCCATCCAGGCGTTCCACAATGCACTATAAATTTAATTATGTGGATTTTATAATTTTCACATAATTTCCTTGTTAAATGAAATGGTGTGTTTTACACCGATAAAAATCATCTGTTCCTCTTTCTCCTTTACACTCTACTACTCTCTACAAATTAGATTGAAAAGTTAAACTAAACCCAAAATCTGACACCAACAAATTTCAGGCCACCGTACCCCACCACAAGTTTCACCTAAACTCTTCAAATTCAACCTCTGTTTCAAAGTTATTTTGTGCCTAAGTACTTGAAAACGCTTAAAAGAAAACGTAAGCTTTGTTATAATGATCATTACTGTAGGACTGCGTGTGTGCATTTATTTCTAAATTCAAGAACCCTGCAAAGAACAGTGAAATATTAATAGAAGAACAACAAAGTCTGAGACAAAAAAAAACTTAAATGGAAATTTATAATATTAGTCTAAAAAATGATTTGGTGTTATTTTTTTCCTTTACTATAAATGCATCTTTTTTTCTTCAACACAGCTTCTTTACAAATTTTCTATTTATGAGCATTAATGGAGTTAAATGGAACTTCCTCTCTCTTTTAAGTCAAAAGCAAAGAACTTGAAGGTGAAGATTACTCACTACTTTCTATGCTATGGTAACTGATATCTCCATGTCAACTTAGCAATGAAACTTTGGAAGGTCAAGTCAAACAGTTTAAGAGTTATGATTCGGTTTAACTGTGAATAATACAAAGGTTGGATTTGAAGAGATTAGGTGAAAATTACTAGGGGTCAAAGTTTTGGATTGACTTGTTGACTGCCTCTCCCTGCCTCTTCTTTGCAAGCAAGTAAAGGAGAGATAAATCAACACTAATACGATAATCAAATCAAAATAATTACATACGAAGTCTACAAGAGTGACAGGTAAGTTGTAATATAATTTGTACAATGGGGTACAAGAGTACTCTAAGTATCGAACCCATAGAAGTCAGTGATTAAGTGAATTATAGCTAATAACATGCAATTAAAGAGTTTAACAGTACAACAAGCCTTTAATTGAGGGTAATTGTGCTAATTAACAAACTAATAACTAAAAAAGACTAAATCGTAAAGCATGCAAAGTTGTAAAACTATCTAATCAATAAAAACGATGGTTGGTTGAATTCAATGTGGTTCATTAATCATCGAATGAGGTATCTAAAATACTTAAACTCCTAAAGTGGCTCCATTTTACCTCTCAGTCTCAATTTTACTAATTTAGACAAATTAGTTTGGTTTATCTCTCAATCTCACCCAACTAACCTGAGAATAATGAATTGGTACCCAATAAGATTACCTCTCAGTCTCACTTATCTTGATTTAGCCTTAGAGGCATCAATCTTAAATTCTGAAGTTCATTCAATCTAGTCCATTTTAGTCCCTTACCCAAAAATTAGTTTACCCACATCTCCATCAACAAACCTTCTAGGGTTTAGTTACCCATTAACATATCTAAGCTAATGAACATAAAAGAAATGCACATGGAAGCCATTAATATAAAACTTGAACAAAAAGATGAAAGCTTTAGTTTTTACTCTGAAAGAGTCAAAAGAAAAGCAACTAGCAACAAGATAAATGAATAAGAACAATAAAGTTGAGATTTTTAACGGATGAAGAGAAAATCAACTGAAATAACATTAAACTAGAGATGAAAATGGCATTACAAACAAAGTTAAGGTACTAAACATGTAAATAAGCCTAAGCTATAGTGCTAACTAACTTAACTAACACTAAGAATATAAAGGAAAACAAAGAAACAAGCAAAAAATTAAATCAACAACTAGGAGAGGAGAAACTAAAACCCAAGAAAATGATGCGAAAACTAAGAAAACTATCCTAAACCTGTGTCTAATGCCTCATTTTTCTCTCCAGCCAATTTTTGGCCTTTTTTTAACAACTAGCAAACCAAAATTTCTTGACCAAAATACCCCTTATTGTGTGTTTTTTATTGGTGTTACGGTTGGATAAAGACTACTCCAGATGTCAATTTTTGTCTCCCCACGACAGTGATATCACGATACTTAAGGTATGAATATTGTGATATCGTTGACAGTCTTGAAAATGGGGTGTTCTTTTGGGAGTTGGATATCGCGACACCCAAGGCTGGTATCGCGATATCTTTGTAGATGGTCTCTATTTTCTTTATTTTAGGATTGTCAAGGGTATTGCGATACCCCTTTCCTTGGTGATGTTTTCCTCAAGTTTGAGCCATCATCGAGTTCCTACAACATCAATTGATTGTTAGGGTCCAAATGAGACATTTGGCCAATTTGGGTCTCAAAATGAGCACAAAATGCATTAAACACTTATTAACATGAAAGAATTAAAATTAAGTAAAAACTATGAAAAAGACCTTTAAATTACTTAAGAATAAGCTCTTTAAGTTTAACGGGGAGCCTAATTTGACGTATCAAATTACGGTAGATCACTTGCAATGGGGATACAGTGGCTCTTTACTTTAATATTTCAATTCAATCTATTATTAGCCAATTATACCAAATTCCACAACATTTCAATTATATAAAAACATTCAAATACTAAATTAAATAAAAACACACATAAAATACTAAGTAAGATAGTAATTTCCATATGAACTTACCTGTTCAAAATACAAAATGAGTGGATCCTTCAGGGACAAATTTTTAATTTTAGCTTTTCCCTTATTTGCTCCACTTTAACCCAATTCTTGATCTATACAATAATTTTATATACCAAACATTTTTATACTATTTCATGATATGCATGATTCCATATAATTCCATTATTCGATTTTTCCTCATATTTTATATTTTATTCAATTTAGTCCTTAAACTCGGGATAAGCATAACTTTAAACCCCCAGCTCGAATTAAAATCCGATTTTACATACTTTCATTAGAGACATTATACTTTCTATTTATGATATTATTTCATGATAGATTTTACGTCTACTTAATTTGGCCCCTAATATACAAAGTTAACAATTAAGTTATACTAACTTTACAATCTAGTATTTTTCATAATCTAAGCTTAAAAGCTATCAATTTTGAGCCTAATTCTTCAAGAAGTCAACAATGAAAACTTTTAAAAACTTTAACATTTTTACAAATTGGTACATGGGCAAGCTAAATCAAAGCTCCAATGACCTCAAATCTATAAAAATTACAAGAAAAGAACTTGAATTTACCTTAGAATTAATGGCCCAATGTTTTAGAGTTTTCTTAGGTTTCCCCTCCCATGGATAGAAAGAAGAAAAAAAATGGAGAAGATGACATCTTTTTCCATTATTTTATGCTTTTACACCCTGATTAAATTTTAATTAATTTGGTTTAATTAACTTAACTAAGTTTAATTTTCACTAATCTAATATTAACTAATGTTAAAGATTTCTCATATCATCATCCACCAACTTTCAATTATAAATGGTTTAATAACCATTTTGGACCCTTGGTTAATTTCTATTTTAATCCCCCAGTGTTTTGTCAATTAAAAATCTATAGCGATTGAACTTTTACGATTTAGTCCCTGAGCTTTAATTAACTATCAATTCGGAAAAATTATTGGCTCAATCTTTAATATGTTTTTATATTATCTTTGTAAATATTTATTTTTAATATTTATGAACTCAGTTTATGGAAACAGGGTTCCAAAACTGCATTTTTTGGTACCATTAAAAATCGAGCCATTACACAATTTGTTACCATAATATTGAAATTAATTAATTTAATATTCTTCTAATTTTAAAATTTTATTTTATATTTCTAAATTAAAATAAACTCAAATAACTCAACTTTAATAATTGTTTATAAACTCAAATTTCCTTTAATTATATGGTCTTGTGTCTTTCATTCTAAGCTAAAAAAAAATTCTTACAATTATAATTGAATTAATTAATTAACTAATTTTATATTCCATACCAAATGAATTAAAAACCCCCCTTCTTTATCCAAACAAAGAACAAACATTTAATTTAACTAGTTGCATTGATTTCTCTTTGCTTTTAACTTAGTATATAAGATTCAATATTATATTATAGATGATAGAAATTTTTCGACCAAATACAAAGTGCCATGTATCAAGCCCAAATTATTCTGACCAAAGTTAGAGTTATCATAAGTGCAAATGATGACATCATATCTGTGTCATAATATTTTTTTCTATTTAATTTTAATTAATTAAGAGATAAATATTAAAATTTTATATTATCACTAATTAAAGGTAAAATAATTAAATGATTTATTTTATATTTAATTAATCAAATTAATAAGAGATAAATAATAAATAAAGGAAAACAATCAACTGGAGCAATCAAATGGAACAATTAAATTATAAACAAATACTTGTCATTATAAAAAAGGATCACCCAAGCCATTTTACAGGTTCACAAGTTCAAGAAGCCCAAAAAATCTCTACATAATTTTTTAAAGAAGCTGAAGAACTTGAATAAATTCTAAAGAACGTCTTATCAGTTCTGAAAAAAAGTCGCTTTCCGATCCAATTCAACTGTGAAGAAGAATTCAAAAGTCGTTTTTGAAGAAAGCCGCCTTTTAATCGGTATCGATTGAAAAAATGAGGTCCAAACCCGTTTCAAGAACAATTCAACACAACACTTAAAGCAATCTATATCCATCCAAGACCAAGTCAGACAACCTTTGGATCGAAGTCAAACGGGAGAGAAGAATTAAATGGTATTTTATGTATTCAAGAAATTTCTAGAGATTATAACTTTTCTATCAAATTATCAATAAATTTGACTTCAAATTTTCAAGTCAACTTTTGACTCAAAATTTGTGTGCACATATATAATCAAAAGAAATTTAAGTTTCTTGGACAATTATTAAATATGAGTTATTTGAGTTGATTTCATTAAGAATAATTTAGAAACATTACATAAAATTTTAAAACTTCTTTCAATATTACAGTAACAAATCAACTGACATTATAAATGGATAAAAATGTTCAACAATTTATTTAATATGCTAAGACTTTACCACTGAATCAATAAGCTCATTCTTGATCATTTTCTATCACATTTAATATATATACTAACTTGAATTTGTTCCTAGTTGTTGAAAAATAAATTAGGTAAAAATGAAAAGAGTGAGATTTGAATTTTGGCTCTCTATGCAATATCTTAAGTTCTCTACCACCTAGACTAAGGCTTCTTTTATAATAATTTTATTAATTCTAACCCTATAATTTTTGGAGCATTACACACTACTTTTTTTAGTGTACCTTTAAGTCTATTTAGAGGAGGATTTCATTTTTAGCAAGGTTTTTAAAAATTTAAAAATAAATTTATTTGTTTGAGTAAAATAATGGAAAGTTTTAAAATTTTTAAAAAATTTCAAGAAGAGCTTTGAGTAAAATTTGTGGCCAGCATCTACCCCTTAATGGGCTCACAAAATATAGATGATTAGTTACTAGACTCTCTTCGGTAGATACCTTGAGAAATATAAAAAACTTGTTGATTTTTAAAATTCTTTTTATTTTATATTATTAAAATTGTTTATATTTTTTTATAAATCTAATAATATCCATATTACATATTTTTATATTATTTATTTTTAATATTCTTTTCTTTTATAATGATTTTGTAACTTACTAAATTTCATTAACTTATTTTTTAAAATATTATTTATCCAAACGAAATACACATAAATACTAATATTTTGAAATGATACATTTCAAAATGTTAACACTGAAAATCTTCAAAATTGTAATTTTTTTTATCTAAACCCAGGTTGAATAAAAAAAAAACCTACATTCGCAACCTAATTTCCTTCTTTATCATTTTTTTTTATTTTTATTTGGCGAACCCCCTTTCATTTAATTGCTATTTTTAATGGTTTTTATTTTTTTAGATTTTTGAAAATACATGTAAAAACTTTTTTAAGCATCAACATAACTTTAATTTATAAAACTTTCATATTTTTATCATTAATATAACTTTAATATTAATTATTTTTATATGATTAATATATTTTTATGTAAAATTTATTTTTTTTCAAAATAATATCTTAATTAATATCTATTATTTTTATTTTATTTAAAAATAGAAATAATTTTACTAAAATTTGAAGGAAGAGATTATTATAGAGAATAAATTTAGCAATGAATGTACTTTATACTTTATGGTTGTTTCTATTATATATAAAAAAGTTGTTTATAGATGATAAAAATGAAAAATAAAAAAATAAAAAAGTTGATTCTATAATAAACTTTGTTGTTATAATAAAATGATAGCATAGAGTATGACTATTATAGAGAGAGCGGACTATATTATGTCAGTTGAAATTTAAAAGTTTGCATTTAAAATGGTTGAAATTCGTCTAAGAAAAAGAGAGAAAATTCTCTTCATTCTAATTTCAATAATATTCAAAGTTTATTAAGATTATAAAAGGTGGTTAATGCTTTTTTTTTAAAATTATGATAAAAGTTGGTAAAAGTCTATATTTGGGGCAGATTGCATTTAAACTCCTTTAATGAAGAAATAGATAAATTAACTCTTATATATTTCGAAATGTATAAATTAGCCCCGTAAAATTTTACTTGTTAAATGATTATTTACTAATTTGATCCCTAAACTATAGCTAAAATATCATTTTATTTTTTTTAAATTCTTAACAATAATAAAAAAATCTTTAAAATAAATATAAATTATTTAAAATTTTGTTAAATAATTAAGATAAATATTTTTTAATAATTTTTATAATTATTTTAACATAATTTAAAAAAAGAATGGGAGAAGAAGATATATGATTCATATGTTGCTCAATCAAAAGAGTTTGAGCAAGCAAATGTTTCACTTGAAGATTCCAAGCACCAAATCAATTCTCTCCCGGAAAACTTGCAGAAATGAGAAAACCCATCAAGTGTTTCCTCTCAAACTTCCATGGGGATGACCATTTAAAAAGACTTGAATTGGAGTTTCAATTTACCAAAGAGAAATTGATTCGTGCGCAAGAAGGTGAGCGAGCTTCTTCATTGTTGATGCAGAAGAAAACAATAATAAAGCCATGGATGATTTAGCCTTGGCATTGAAAGAAGTGATAACAGAAGCAAACGAAGCCAAGAACAAGCTGTCCGCAACACCATTTGAACTGAAGAAAACAAAAGGGTTGGTAGAAAATTTGAAGATGAAGCTGAAAATGGTGAAAGGAAAGTACAAGGAAGCAAAGAAACATGTATAGTATAGGGATCAAATTGATAATTAAATATTTAAAGGACGGTTAATTTACATGTTTCGAAACGTATAAAGGTTAACTTATCTATTTTTGTAATAGAAAAATTGAAATGCAATTGCCTCTAAATACATTTTGTTGAACTTTGGCCTGCAATACAACAGGAAACCAGCATGGGGACTAGCATTAAAGCTGAACTAGTGGAGCAGCAGCATTTTGTTTATTTTGTCCATTTGTAACTTGCCTTAGTTGCTTTGTAACTTGACTTTAAAGTTAGTAGGATTTGTTGCTGATTTGAATTTGATGTAATGTCTGATATGTCAGCTTCCTTTGTATATAATTTAAGCTAAGTTTTAGTCATGTATTAGTTGGAGCAATTATACATTAGGTAACTGCCATATTTCAATGTAACTTATATGTTTTCTCAACTTAATGAAAATTAGATAAAGATCATTTTTCAGTTATCTTCTTGTTCAAATTCATTTTTGCATTGTTCTTTGCTTCAATTCTCCTTTATTTTTAGTCAAAACCCAGCAAATGGTAATCAGAGCCTATCATCTTTGAGGGCCTATTGTTGGTAGCTTTCTTTGAGAAGAAAACTTGAAAAGAAAGAAACTAAAGCTGTCGTTTTTATTGCTACAAAATGAGTTTCACACCACCACCACCACTTGTGTTTGTTGGTGAGAATTACCATATTTGGGTAGTGAAGATGAAAACATACCTGTAAGCACATGACCTATGGAATGTGGTCGAGAATGACACTGAACCAGCTCCATTAAGGGCCAATCCCACCATTGCAAAAATTAGACAACATGGTGAAAAGTGTGCCAAGAAGCACAAAGCAATGACATGCTTGCAAAATGGTGTATCTGATGTGATTTTCACTAGGATAATGGCTTGTGACACACCAAATCAAGCATGAGAGAAGCTGAAGGAAGAGTTTATAGGGTTAGACAAGATAATGCAGCAGCAACTGATCAACCTCAAGAGGGATTTTGAGAACTTGAAGATGAGAGAGTATAAGACCATCAAGCAGTGCCCTGATAGGATAATGGACACAGTCAACAACATTAGGCTCCTTGGTGATCATTTTAGTGAGAGCAGAGTTTTTAAAAGGTCATCACAACTCTCCCTAAAAAATTTGAGCTAAAGATCTCCTTATTGGAGGACTCGAGGGACTTATCAACCATCTCATTGTCTGAGTCGGTAAACTCTCTATATATGCACTCAAGTAAAGAAGGGCCAACATACTGGAGGAGCATCCAGAAGGAGCTTTCCAAGCAAAAGCCAAAGAAAGTTCAAGTTTAAGCTACAAAGGGAAGAAACCATGGCTTGACAAAAGGGAGAAACCAAAGAGAGATGCAGGAAAGAAAAAGTTCCCACCATGCATTCACTGCGAAAAGACCACACACTTGGATAAGTACTGCTGGTACAGGCCTGACATTCAGTGTAGGAGCTGCAAACAGTTTGGTCATATTGAGAAAGTTTGCAAAAACAAAGGAATGGCACAAGCTTAGCAACAAAATCAAGCTCAAGCTGCTGAGGATATTCAAGCTCAGTAGGAGCATGTCTTCACTGCATCCTACTTTGTAGTTTCAAGCAAAGTTAGAAGAGACTGGTTAGTAGAAAATGGCTGCACTCACTATATGGCATATGATGAAGGGTTTTTCAAGGATCTTGATAAAAACTTTGCTTCTAGAGTCAGGATTTGGAATGGAAATCTCATTAAAGCCAAAGGCAGGGGCAATGTTGTAATCAGTACACATTTAGGTAACAAAGTAATTTCAAATGTTCTTTTTGTAGTTGATATAGACCAAAATCTACTTAGTATTGTTCAATTTATAGAAAAGGGGTATTCACTTGTTTTTAAGAATAACTCATGCATTATTGAAGATCCACTTGGTCAAGAACTAGTCAGAGTAGCCATGACTGAGAGATGCTTTGTGTTGGACATGAATCAGTTGGAAATTATGGCTTATACTAGTGTTGATGATACATATAGGTTATGGCAAAAAAGGCTAGGCCATGTCAGTTATAGATCACTTGGTTTGTTGCACAAATTGAACTTGGTTGAAGACATGTACAAGTTTGAAGTCAATGACAAAGTGTGTGAAATTTGTTAGCTTGGTAAGCAAGTGAGATTGTCTTTTCTAGTTAAAAAGGCATGGAAAGCTCGAGACAAGCTTGAATTGGTCCATACTAACATATGTGGACCAATGAAGACTTCTTCTTTAAATGACAACATATATTTTGTGCTGTTCATAGATGATTTTTCTAGATTCTATTGGATCTATTTTTTAAAGAAAAAGTCTGAAGTATTTGAGGCATTTAGCAAATTCAAAACCTTAGCTGAGAATCAGTCAGGTTACAAGATTAAGACCTTGAGATCAGATAATGGGACTGAGTACTTATCAGAGAAGTTTCAGACATTGTGTGAGCAAGCTAGAATTCACCATCAGTTAACAACTATTTTCACCCCTCAGTAGAAAAGTGTGTGTGAAAAAAAGAATAGAACAATACTCGACATGGCTAGATGCTTACTGTTTGAAAGCAATTTGCCAAGCAAATTTTGGGCTGAAGCAGTGAACACTTTAGTGTATCTACTTAACAGGCTACTTACTACTGTTGTCAAAGATAAAATTTCTTTTGAAGCTTGGTATAAACTCAAACCAACAGTGTCACACCTAAAAGTGTTTGGTTGTATCTGCTATACTCTCATACCAGCTGAGAAGAGAACCAAACTTGAAAGAAGAACTGTGCCAGATATCTTTATTGGTTACAACAGCACAAAGAAAGGCTATAGAGTGTTTGATCCTTCAACAAAGAAGATCATGGTGAGTAGGGATGTAAAATTTGATGAATGAAGAGTATGAAACTGGAGTGATAAAGATGCAAGTCTAAGTGAAGAAGATCAGCAAGACGTCAAACTGCAACCAGCTGAAGAAGAGCCAATTGGTGATAATTTTGATGATGAACTTGTAAAAGGCACAAGAACCATTGTTGACATCTATCATAGATGTGATGTTGCATTACTTGAGCCTAGTAATTTTGATGAGGCTTCCAAAGAAGGACGTTGGAGAAGGGCTATGGAAGCTGAAATGCAGATGATTCACAAAAATGACACTTGGGAATCGGTTGACAGACCAGACCAGAGAGGATTATTGGTGTAAAATGGTGTTTAGAGTCAAGTACAATGCTGATGGCTCTCTAAACAAACACAATGCAAGACTTGTGGTGAAGGGATACAGCCAGCAGTATGGCATTGATTTCATGGAAACATTTGCTCCAGTTTCAAGGCTAGACACAATAAGGCTTCTATTTGCCTTGGTTGCTCAGAAGCAATAGAGAATACACCAGCTGGATGTCAAGTCAACCTTTCTAAATGGCTTCCTCAAGGAAGAAATTTTCATTGAACACCTAGAAAGGTTAAAGGTTCCTGATGAAGAAGACAAGGTTTACAAGTTGAAAAAGGCCCTATATGGTCTGAAGTAAGTACCAAGGGCCTGGTATGATAGGGTTGATACTTACCTTTCTAGGCTTGGGTTCGAGAAAAGTGTGAGTGAACCTACACTTAATGTAAAGAAATCAGAGAATGAAACTCTACTGATTGTATCACTCTATGTTGATGACTTGCTGGTAACTAGAAGCAAAAAGAAGATGATTGATGAGTTTAAAATACAAATGCAAAACGTTTTTGAGATGATTGACTTGGGGGAAATGACATATTTTCTTGGCATGGAAGTAATTCAAACTAACCAAGCCATCTTCATAAATTAACAAGCTTTTGCACTGAAGATCTTAAACAAGTTTTGTATGTTCAATTGCAAAACTGACAGCACACCAGTGGCTCAAGGTGAAAAATTAACTAGCAACAACAGTCATAAAAGAGTTGATGAGAAGGAGTATCGAAGCTTGGTAGGTTGTTTTCTTTACTTAACAGCTACAAGGCCTGATATCATGTTTGCTGCTAGTCTCCTGTAAAGATTCATGTATTGCTACAATGTTGTTCACTTTAAAGCAGCTAAAAGAGTTCTTAGATATGTGAAAAGGACTTTGAATTTTGGAGTGAAGTTTGAAAAGGTAAATGAGCTCAAGTTGATTGGTTATTTTGACAGTGATTGGGCAGGATCCGTTGATGATATGACGAGCACTTCTGGCTACTTCCTCACTCTTGGCTCAGGTGTCTTTTTTTGGAGCTCAAAGAAGCAACAAACTGTTGCTCAATCAACAACTGAAGCAGAGTACATTACAACTGCTACAGCTGTTAATCAAGCCATTTGGCTTAAGAAGTTACTATGCAATTTGAATGAAGAATAGATTGAAGCTACTTAAATCAAAGTTGATAATCAATCAGCAATTTCTATAGCAAAAAATCCTGTTTTTCATGGCAAGACAAGCATTTTAAGATTAAATTTCATTTTTTCGAGAGGCTGAACAATTAAGGGAAGTGAATCTGATTCATTGTAGCTCACAAAATCAGTTTGTTGATATTCTAACCAAGTCTCTAGATGCTACAAGATTTGATGCCTTAAGAAGAAAGATTGGTGTTTGTTGCATACAGTCCAATGAGGAGTGTTGAACTTTGGCTTGCAATGCAACAGGAAACCAGCATGCAAACCAGCATCGAGGCTAAACCAGTGGAGTAGCAGCATTTTGTTTATTTTGTTCATTTGTAATTTGCCTTAGTTGTTTTGTAACTTGACTTTAAAGTTGGTAGGATTTGTTGTTGATTTGAATTTGATGTAATGGCTGATATGTCAGCTTCTTTTGTGTGTAATTTACGCTAATTTTTAGTCATGTATTAGTGGGAGCAGTTATACATTAGGTAACTGCCATATTTCAATGTAACTTATATATTTTCTCAACTTAATGAAAATTAGATAGAGATCACTTTTCAGTCATCTTCTTGTTCAAATTCATTTTAACATTGTTCTTTGCTTCAATTCTCCTTTATTTTCTGTCAAAACCCCAACACATTTCCTCTCTTGATTCTTTTACTGTTAAAAGTTTAATTAAAAATAAGATATCTAAAATGTTGTATCATTGAAGTAGAGATTTAGGCTCCCTTCGGATGCAAAATAAGCTATGGTGAGATGGAATGTTGAGAGAATATTCTTTTTCATTGTATTGTTTTGATATTTAGATATCTAATAGTGAGGTGCGGTTAAAAATTCTTATCTCACTGCTGGTTTCATTTTGGATTGGAGCTAAAGTTACCAACAGGGATGTTCAAACAGCTGGTTCGATTAATACCCAAATCGAATTATTATTAACCAAATTATTCAAAATGTAAATTTTTTAACCATTTACTGAACTGAAATATTTCGGTAAATTCAATCAGTTAACCAAAATTTAATTTTTTTTATCTTTTGATTAAAATAAATATAAAACATATAAAAAATACATTGCTAATGTTCATTTTTTTAATAGTTCAAAAACATTTAAATGGAGGTCAAAACAATAAACAAGGTATTAAAACACTATATAAATATTAAAAATTAGCCAAACAAAAATGTTAACAATTATATATAATATATATTATTTATTTCGGTTAATTATCCGATAATCAAAATTTCAAAAAATCATTAGTCGACCTCTGACCAAACTAAATTCGGCCACCGACCGATTAATTGAATTAGATCGGTTCTGCCGATTAATTCGGTTTTAACCAAAGTTTGAACACCCCTGACTACTAGTGGAAAAAAAATGCATGCAGTGGAAAGCTAATTTCCCATTATAACCTCTCTGTTCTCTTTTTTTTTTTGAGTTTTATAGAAAATAAAAGTATTATTAGATATTATTATATAATTTTTATATAAGAATCTAATAAATATATAAGTTTGATTATTATTTATAAAATAATTTAAATATATTTTATTATTTATTATGAATATAATTTAAAATATTTAAATTTTATTATTTATGATTTTAATGTTTTTAATTATCATTTATAAAAATATAATTTTAATTTATGTTATATTATTTAATATAAATATAATTTAGGTCATATATCAATTTATGTTTGCCTAAATAATGAGAAAATTTGTTACAGTTTAAATCGATTTAGAAGAAACTTGTATATTTTTGTCTTTGTACTTTGACTCTAACATGCACACTCCATGCAAGGAGAACCCGACATGTTTGATTGTTTTTTATTATGCTACTGTGTGATAGATTGATAAAACTATTAATTTGCTTGTAGTAATGTAATAGATTGATAAAACTATTAATTTGCTTGTAGTAATGTAATGTATCTATGCTTGCATGCATCTTTAAGCTTTAACTTATTCAATCCCATGCATAGGTACATAATATATCTGTAAACAAATGAGTAGATGTATATATACCATGATATCTTAAGACATATGTTTGCTTGTATTTGTTATAATGGTAATCTTTAAATGATCCTTATTATGACATATAAATTTATGGTTTTATGTCAGTTGACATTTAAAAAAATGGCCAATATTAAGAGATATTCTGAGTTATTGATTCAAGATGCAAGTTTTAATTGTTATTGCAACAATGGTTTTGCATAATTACATTTGAAGACATGCTTAGTTATATTAATGAAACTTGTTATGTGTTATGTTATTATATTTTTCTCTACTCTCGTTCCTGCTACTTATCTCTATCACCATATTCATGCTAGACATATATTTGTATTTGACACTCAGCACTCAAGTTTGAGTGATATAAGATTTGTTATTCTTGACTTCTGCAATAGTGCGTGCCTTCTCTGAAAATTGGGCCATATCTTCTAATTGTGTGTTTCGCATTTGTCTTACCAATGTAGGTTGCCCTCGTGCTTGGCGGTGCACTGAACTTCAGAAATAGTTCAATTGACCATCTCTGACATCATGAAGGCAATTGAGTGGATGAAGTGCTCATATTTATATGTGAGAATGAAAAAGGCATGTATATAGCCATCTTTTGAATGATATATAATTTGACACCTTGAATGCACAATCAGAATCCTGGGAATTATGCAGTTAAAAAAGAAATTCTTTCCATTTTGATTTGTTGAGTTTGTTTTGACATCATATTACTCATCAATGTTGTTTAAACCAGAAATTTGAGTTCAAAATGTTAATGAGCAATCATGCCATCAAATGATCCAGACTGATCAAGATGGTTTTGCCTTGAAGCCACAAGGTATCTTAAAAATTTTAAGCATTCTCTTAGCTTTCCTGAAGTATAAACATATCATTAATTCCTACCTTACTTTCACTTTCTTTTTTCCAGAGCCAGGAAGAATTATGACAATGTACTATTTGAAATTTAACACCATGAAACACATTATGCAAGCACCATCTAGCTGTAGTTTGGAAAAAGTACTACAGATTATATGCCATGCTAAGGAGATTGCTTATATGTATCTCTATCTAGTAATAGTTGTTTCTTTTTGGTTAAAAATTGTTGTTTTCTCGATGATATTTGGATTCAGGTGTGAATATTGGATATATATATATATTCGTTATGAGTATGCATAAAATTTCTATGTATTCAAAGGAGTTCTTGGAAAATCATAGTATCTATGTCTAGATAGACATGTTTTGTTGAAGTTGGCCAGCATATGACACCAAGACCAGCAAGCAGCAGACCATCCAACTCGAGCCTAGCAGATGCAGCTGAAGAAACTGTTTCATTTTGTTCATTTTGTTACTCTAAGTAGTTGTTATGTAATTTGGTTTGATTTCAACTTGTTACTAATGTATTTGATGTGTTTAGGTAGTGATTGAGTTGAAAATCAGCTTTGTTTATATGAACAAGTTAGTTTAACAAGTTTTAATGTATTTTTAGTGGAGTTAGATAGATGTTTAGGTAAAATTTACTTGTAATGATCAGCCTATGTCTCTTATATGTAATGGCTTTATGCCAAAGTTTTTTTTTTGAATGAAATTCATCAGATTTTCTTTCCATATGCTCCCAAATATTTCTTGCTTTCAATTTTGTTCTGCTGTTTAAGCTCAAATCACCTCACTTGAATTTTCAAGTTTTCTTCATTCTTCATCCGGATTCATTACATTGTTATTTAAGCTCCAGCATGAAATCTATACTTCATCCGGATAAAGTGTCCCAAAACACCAACAATTGGTATCCAGAGCCATTGTCTTAATGGACCTGTTATTGAACATCTATAAAAACTATGGCTTCATCAGGCTTTTCTCCTGCAGCACCACTAGTCTTCAATAGTGAAGGGTTTCACATTTGGGTGGTCAAGATGAGGACCTACCTGCAGGCATTCGACCTATGGGAGGTGGTCAACTCAGATGTTGAACTAGCACCACTCAAAGCCAACCCAACAGTGGCTCAGATCAGGCAACATACTGATGAAAGGACCAAAAGGCATAAAGCCATGTCCTACATTCATAACTGTATCTCAGATGTGATCTTCACAAGGATCAAGGACTTTGAGACACCAAAATAGGCCTGGGATAGGCTGAAGGAGGAGTTTTAAGGGCCTGAGAGAACAAGGCAACAGCAGTTTCTGAACTTGAAAATGGACTTCGAGAACATGAAAATGAAGGAGGAAGCTGTCAAGTAGAACTCAGATAGAATTATGGCTGTGGTAAACAGCATAAGGCTCTTTGGAGAACAGTTCAGTGAAGCAAGGATAGTGGAGAAAGTGATCTCTACCTTACTAGAGAGGTATAAGGCAAAAATATCATCCCTAGAAGATTCAAGGGACCTAACCAGCATCTCTTTGATAGAGCTGGTTAATGCTCTCTATGCACAAGAGCAAAAAAGAGCCAGTAGACTAGAGAAGAACCAGGAAGGTGCCTTCCAAGCCAAAACAAAGTCTGCTTCAAGTTTTTCTATCAACAAGGGTAAGAAGACTTGGAAAGACAAACCAAAGTCAGATTCTCTAAGAAGGTGGGATAGACCATGCAGGCATTGTAAGAAGCCTGGTCATCCAGAGGCCAAATGCTGGTTTAGGCCAGATGTGCAGTGCCAATATTGCAAAAAGATTGGCCATGTTGAAAAGGTTTGCAAAGAGAAGGGTAGACCAAGGCAGAACCAACAACAACCAAGGGCTGAAGCTCGGGTAGCTGAAGAAGGCAATGACCATGAGGTGTAAGTCTTTCAGTCTCTAGCTCAACTGCTCAAGAGAAGGTCTCAAATGGGTGGCTCATAGACAGTGGCTGCACCAATCACATGACACTAGATGCTGCCATTTTTAAGTAATTGGACAGAAGTTGCAAAACAAAAGTTAAAGTTTGAAATGGTCACTTTATTAAGGCTGAAGTAAATGAGATGTCCTGATTTGGACTCCTACAGGTAACAAGCTCATCACAAATGTGTTGTTAGTTCCTGAAATTGACAGAAATTTGCTAAGTATAGCTCAACTACTAGAGAAGGGCTATTCAGTTGTTTTCAAAGGCAGTGAGTGCAAAATTATTGGTCCAAGTGGATCCATGCTCATGACAGTAGCCATAACAGATAAAAGTTTTTTTGTTGATTGAAACAAAGCCTCAAACTCAGCTTGTACAACTTCTATTAATGAATCCAAGCTTTGGCATCAAAGACTTGGCCATGCAAACTTCAGATCAATGGCTCAAATGGTCAGAGACGATTTAGCTGAAAATTTCACTGGTTCAATTGAAAATGATGAAGTTTGTGAAGTGTGTTAGCTAGGAAAGTAGGCCAGATTGCCATTTCCTTCAAACAAAGCTTAGAGAGCCTTAGAAAGGCTTCAGTTCGTGCACACTGATGTGTGTGGCCCTATGAAGACTGAATCACTAAATGGAAGCAGGTACTTTGTTCTGTTTATTGACGATCACTCAAGATTTTGCTAGATTTTCTTCTTGAAGCATAAATCAGAGGTGGCCTCAGTGTTTTGAAAGTTCAAGACTGTTGCTGAGACCGAGACAGGCTGCAAGCTTAAGACCATAAGGTCTGATAATGAAAATGAGTACACCTCAGCTCAATTTAAAGCCTTCTGTGATGAAGCAGGTATAAAGCATCAGCTCACTAACACTTATACTCCATAACAAAATGGAGTAAGTGAAAGAAAAAATAGGAGTTTGATGGACATGGCCAGATGTATCATGTTTGAGAAGAATTTGCCCAAAAACCTATGGGCTGAGGTAGTCAACACAGCAGTGTATATTCAAAACAGGCTTCCAACCAAGGTTTTGCCTCATAAAACACCATTTGAAGCCTAGTTCGGGTTCAAGCCATCACTGGCTCACCTGAAAATCTTTGGTTACTTGTGTTATGCACAAGTACCAGCTGTAAAAAGAGGCAAGCTTGATAAAAAAAGCTCAAGCAGGCATTCTGGTAGGCTATATCTCAGTCAAAAAGGGCTATAGGATCTTGGATCCTTTAATAAATAAGGTTCTTGTAAGCAGATATGTGGTATTCAATGAGAAAGCAAGCTGGAATTGGGACAAGAATGAGCCAGAGGCAGTTTCTGAGGATCTTATGGCTGATCAGACTGAAACTGAACAAACTGGTCCTGAAATAGACATAGATAATGAGCCAGTCAGGCGTACAAGGACTTTGGCTAAAATTTATGAGAGGGCCCATGTTGCACAAGAAGAACCAACCTGCTTTGAAGATGTTGAAGCTCATGAAGGCTGGAAACAAGCAATGGTTGATGAGATGGCCATGATTGAAATGAATCAGACATGGGAATTGGTTGAAAGACCAGCCAACAGCAAAGTCATTAGAGTGAAATGGTCTATCGAGCCAAGCAGAATGTTGATGGGAGTTTGAATAAACTGAAGGCTAGGCTAGTTGTGAAGGTTTTTAACCAAAAGTATGGCTTGGACTACCTGGAAACCTTTGCACCAATAGACAAGTTAGACACCATCAGGCTATTGGTTGCCTTAACAGCTCAGATAGAGTAGAAAATCCACCAGCTTGATGTGAAGTCTGCTTTTCTTAATAGTTTTCTTGAAGAAGAGATTTATGTTGAGCAACCTTAAGGCTTTAAAGCGACAGATAAGGAAGACATGGTCTACAGGTTTAAGAAAGCATTGTATGGCTTAAAACAGGCACCAAGGGCCTGGTATAGCAGAATCGATAGGTACCTGCTCAGCCTGGGATTTCAAAGAAGCTCTAGTGAGCCAACATTGTATGTTAAGAAGAAAGGAGCTGTAACACAGCTTATTGTAACTCTGTATGTTGATGATATTTTGGTCACAGGAGGAGATCAAAAGATGTTGGCTAATTTCAAAGCCAAAATGAAGAACATGTTTGAGATGTCTGACTTAGGCCAAATGACATATTTCCTAGGAATAGAAGTGTTTCAAACAGAAAATGGAATCTTCTTAGGACAGAAAACTTTTGCTGCAAAGATCTTAAGTAAGGTTTTTATGGAGAATTGCAAGGGAATTGCAAGGCAACAAGTACACCTGTGGCTCTTGGAACAAAGTTGTCGAGCCAATGAGATAATAAAAGGGTTAGTGAAACCATCTACAGAGGCTTAATAGGTTGTCTGTTATATTTGACTGCCACAAGGCCAGACATTATGTATTCTATCAGTTTGCTCTCAAAGTTTATGAATTGTTGCAATGAGGAGCATTTTCGATCAGTAAAAAGAGTACTCAGGTACATCAAATGTACCCTGAGTTATGGCTTGTTGTATAGCAAGATTGATAGACTAAGGCTAGATAGCTATACTGACAGTGATTGGGCAGGCTCAAAGGATGACATGAAGAGCATTTCAGGGTATGCCTTCACCCTAGGCTCAGCTATTTTTTATTGGAGTTCGAAGAAGCAAAATGTGGTTGCTCAGTCAACTGCTGAAGCTGAATATGTAGCAGCTACTGGGGCTGTGAATCAAGCCACATGGCTAAGGAAGATACTAGCAGATCTGAATTTGCATGAAGATAAAGTAACAGGGATTATGTGTGACAATCAATCCGCTGTTGCAATTGCAAAGAATCCAGTTTTTCATGGTATGACAAAACATTTCAGCATTAAGCTTCATATTGTGAGAGAAATAGAGCAAGCACATGAGGTGAAACTGATTCATTGCAGTTCAGAGGAGCAACTTGCTGATATTTTCACAAAAGCTCTTAGTGTGACACGATTCCTTTATTTGAGAGCTAAAATGGGAGTATGCAACATGCTAGCCAAGGAGGAGTGTTGAAGTTGGCCAGCATGTAGCACCAAGACCACCAAGCAGCAGACCATCCAGCTCTAGCCTAGCAGATGCAGCTGAAGAAACGGTTTCATTTTGTTCATTTTGTTACTCTAAGTAGTTGTTATGTAATTTGGTTTGATTTCAACTTGTTGCTGATGTATTTGATGTGTTTAGGTAGTGATTGAGTGAAAATCAGCTTTGTTTGTATGAACATGTTAGTTTAACAAGTTTCAATATATTTTTAGTGGAGTTAGGTAGATTTTGAGGTAAAAATTACTTGTAATGATCAGCCTATGTCTCTTATATGTAATGGTTTTATGCCAAATTTTTTTTTGAATGAAATTCATCAGATTTTCTTTCCATATGCTCCAAAATATTTCTTGCTTTCAATTTTGTTATGTTGTTTAAGCTCAAATCACCTCACCTGAATTTTCAAGTTTTCTTCATTCTTCATCCAGATTCATTACATTGTTATTTAAGCTCCAGGCTGAAATCCATACTTTATCCGGATAAAGTGTCCCAAAACACCAACATGTTTGTTGAAGTTGGCATGCATGCAGCAGATAAAGCAACCAATGAGCAGGCCATGCAACATAAGTTATGCGGATAAAGTATGAAGAAGCAGATCAAGCCGCATTTATAGCACACAAAGTACATACAGTCCTAGTATTGTGGATGAAGTATGAAGAGCAAGTTGCTGTAGTATTTCCGGATAAAGTACAGGCAGCTACTGAAGTTGATGCTACTGTTCAATTTCAGTTTCATTTTGTTACTTTAAGTAATATTTTGTAACTTATTTTAATTAGAACTAAGTATGTAATATATTTAATGCATTCGGTGCTGATAAGATTGATAGACCAGCTAACCTAATTATGCAAGTTGTGATTTGCAAGTTGCAATGTGCAAGCGGTGCAAGTAAGTCTAAAAATAGTAAGTGAAACCTGTCATAGCTAACTAGCTTATGACCGGTATATGTATTGGTAGTATGCCATCTTTTTTAATCAATGAATTTCAATAGAAATCATTCAAGATAAATACTCTCTCAATTTTTGCTTTCTTTTACCAAGTAAAATTTTGTTTGTTTTTATCCTGCAAATATCGAGCCTTTTGAAGCTCAATCTTCCTTCATTCTTTATCTAGATTTATTACGTTGTTGCTCAAGTTTTACACTAAGCTTTATACTTCATCCGGATAAATTGTTCAAAAACCCAACAATGTTACTTAAAAAACAGTAAATTTTGTACATGTTCTCAAGAAAATATGAGAGTGATATACTAATGTTCTGAAAATGAAGGGATACAGCTTAGACGCAATGAGAAGAAACTTATGAATGACATAAATGGAGACAAAGATGGCCACCTCTGTTTTCATGTCAGTGGTGATAAGGAAAACGGAAAAAACGCATTCAAACTAGAGAAGAAAAGATATTTGTTTTGGGAAATGACTGCTTAACCAGGGATCCTTTAGTTCATGATTTATCCATGACACAGGTTTATTGACCTCAATTCGATTATCCTTTTACTTCAATTATGAATATAACCTTTTTTAGAAGAATTACTTCAAAGTTGAACTGATGAAATTATGAATTGGCTTGTTTGCCTTAGGATGCAAATTCAATATGCTCAAATGGGGGTAGAATTCCCAAAGAATATTATATATACAAAAAGAACTATAAAGAAGCCCTGAACTCGTCCCTTTTAGGCAGTCGTTATATCAAAAACTCTAGGATTATAGTTTTTACCTGTTAAAACAATTACCTGGCATTGGCATGGTGACAGCAAAGGTTTTCTTTGACGAGTATTAGTTTGTTTGATAATGCTACATTTATTCTATCTACCTATGTTACTTGGACCCAGATGTAGGTGTTGGGTTTACTTAAAGAATTCATGGAGTGTCATATCCTCGTACCAATGTCTGGATATGCATTGGACAAAGATACTTGGGAAAATGAAAAAAGCAGTGATAGAAAACAAGGATTTCTAAATATTTTTTAGATTCAATATCCTCTCATTATAGTTATGCTTTTTATTCAGGCGCTGTATTTAACGGGAATTAAATCATTTGAGACATTAGCTGAAGCTGATCCAAGAAAGATAAAGATAGTTACTGGTAGAAAATTTCCTTTTGGAAATCATATCAAGGAGTTTCTCACATCATTGCATCCAAAAGTTGAGATTAAGATCGAGGTAAGTGAAGTCTAAGTTAGCAGTAAGATCTCAAGGGGTCCAATCAACTAAGCGACACTATGCTGAAATGGTACGTTATCTAGAATGCTTCTTCATACTACTTAATTAGTCATTAATGAAATATAATTTACTAAACATATTCTCTTACAGATCGTTGCTTCAGAAGAAGAAAACCTAATTCTTTTCTATGAGAAGATATGGTGCTATTTACATTAATTTGGATACTATAGTTTTGAGCAATGATGGTGTTTTTTGTCAAACATATTTCTTATTTAATCCAATATTTTAGTCAAATAAAAGTCAGAAAGACTTTTTGTTTTCCTGTATGGATTTTGTTATGCCAAATGGTGGAAAGCATAATTCTAGATGCTATCTCTGCTTCTTTCCTCTATATTACTTATCTGACTTGGTTGTAGCAGAGTGGATGAGTTTTTAAGGTATGCAATCTTCTTCTTGAACTCTTGTCACTTACATGACGACAAGCATATAAATTTAACAATTTAAAATGTTTTGAGTCTTGTTCGTGTTACTTTTTCATGTTCTATCATGTTTTACTTGTTAGCTATAAATTGGACGTATAAGTTTAGAGTTCAGACGGTAATGAATGCTTGTTGAGCATTGGCCTGCAATGCAACATGTGACCTGCAGCTCACCAAGCAGACCAAAAATGAAGTAGAACCGAGTGCAGTAGCTTCTTCAGTCCATTTTGTTTTATTTTGTTCAAATGTAACTTGTTTAGTTAGCTTGAAATTTGTATTCAAAGTTAGTAGGATTAGTTTTTGATTTGTACTTGATGTAATGGCTGATGTATGAGCTTGCTTAAGTTTGAAATATAACTTGTATTAGTTGTGTATTAGTGGGAGCAGTTACATTGTTAGGTAACTGTCTAATTTCATGTAACCTTCACATATATTTTGATTTCATTCAATGAAAATTGTTATCCGGTTACATTATTCAAGTTTTCAAACTTTCTTCTTTCATTTTTTCGGTTCTTTTGCTTTTGTTCTTGTTTTGAATGTTAAGTTGCTACCAATGTTCCAACAAATGGTAATCAGAGCCTACGTCTTTGAGGGCCTCTATTTGTTGGTTGCTTTGTTGAGAAAATATAAGCTTGAGAAGGAAGAAATCGAAGCTGTTGAGTTTGTTTCAGCAAGATGAGTTTCACTCCACCTCCACCTCCACCTCTAATGTTTGCTGGTGAAAACCACCACATTTGGGTAGTCAAGATGAAGACATATCTTCAAGCTCAAGACTTGTGGAGTGTAGTTGAGAATAACATCGAACCACCTCCATTGAGGGTCAATCCCATGATTGCTCAAATAAGGCAGCATGTTGAGGAGAGTACAGAGAAGCACAAAGCCTTGGCTTGCTTGCAAAATTGAGTGACTAATATAATCTTTACTCGAATCAGGGCCTGTAGCACACCTAAGGAAGCATGGGAAAGGCTGAATGAGGAGTTCATGGGGTCAGATAAAACAAGGCAGCAACAAGTTATTAACTTTAGAAGAGATTTTGAGAACCTGAAAATGAAAGAATCAGAGAGCATCAAGCAATATTCAGACAGGATCATGGCCACTGTCAACAGCATAAGGTTGCTAGGTAAAGATTTCAGTGATAGCAGGGTTGTTGAAAAGGTTATCACCACACTCTTGAGAGATTTGAGTCCAAAATCTCATCACTTGAGGACTCAAGAGACTTGACAACTATTTTTATCTGAGTTGGTGAACTCCCTTTATGCATTGGAGTAAAGAAGGACAACAGGCAGGAAGAACATCCTGAAGGAGCCTTCCAAGCTAAGGCCAAAGATGGTCTAGGTTCGAGCCAGAAAGGAAAGAAGCCTTGGCTTGATAAGAGGGAGACCAAAGAAAGATTCAGGCAAGAGAAGGTTTCCATCATGGGTCCACTGCAGGAAGACCACATATTCTGAAAAACTTTGTTGGTTTAGGCCAGACATTCAATGTAGGAGCTGCAAGCAGTTTGGCCATGTTGAGAAAGTGTGCAAGAATAAAGCAAAGGCACCAACACAGCAGCAGATCCAAGCTCAAGCTACTAAGGACCTTCAGGCTCAAGAGGAGCATGTTTTCACATCCACAAGCTTTGCTACCACAAGCAAAGTCAAATGCAATTGGCTGGTGGATAGTGGCTGCACACATCACATGGCAGCTGATGAAAGTCTGTTCAAAGACTTTAACAGAAGCTATGCCTAAAAAATCAGAATAGGCAGTGGGAGTCTGATTGAAGCCAAAAACAAGGGGAATGTAGTGATCAACACTGGTTCAGGTAACAAAGTCATTTCAGATGGGCTTTTTATACCTGACATTGATCAGAATCTGTTAGTGTTGGTCAGTTAGTTGAAAAAGGGTATTCCCTAGTTTTCAAGAATGGTTCATGTGTTATTGAGGACTTTCATGGCCAGGAAATGATTACTGTAGGCATGGTAAACAAATGTTTCATGCTTGATGTGAATCAGCTCGAGAAGAAAGCTTATACAAGCTTAGCTGATAATGCTGGCCTATGGCATAGAAGACTAGGCCATACCAATTTCAGATCACTTGATCTATTATACAAGCTAAATTTAGTAAAGAAT